>NC_143056.1:49315000-49615000 GCF_052426305.1 Pelodiscus sinensis | reverse complement strand
CTGGGAGGGACAATAAAGAAGGTCAGATTTGAGGTCATTTTACTGGATATTTGCAGCATACATGAAAAGTAGATAATCTGAGAGCAGCCCTTTTCCAGCAGAGCTCTAGTTGCTTATTGCTTTTGAACACAAATATTTATTCAAAAGTATTTGATTTTAAAAAGTCATCCATCGCTTGTTGCTTCTGCCATCTGTTTTCACACTTACAAGAATACCATTCGCATAATTAAATCAGCACTATTCTCTCTCCTCTTTTACCATATTGGCATGGACTGTAACTAATATAGTTACACACTTTTAAGTGAAGACAGTTTTTACAAGGAATTCACAAAATTCAATTTATGGTGTCTCTTGTTAAAATACTATGTTACAGTGGTTTCTTCATAAATCATAATGACTTTGGGGAGATAGAGCATTACAACTTAATCTAAGATAATACTAGTTATTTTCAAAAAATATTTTAAAGGAGCTGAAGAAAATCAGATAAACTTCAAAAGGTAAACAAGTATTGGTAAGCTATGTGAATAGAGAAGCAAACAAATAAACATTTGCAAGTTTAAGAGGCAATCTCAGATGTCCATTAAATTGTGGCCTTGAGGTGGATTGGTTGCCAACTGACAGCACTCTACTTCAGTTTTGATCAGTCTGTAAAAATATATATATTATGATTTTTTTGTAAAGTTGCAGTAAAAACTGCTACTAAACATTGCCTTCATCATCACTTGGGATACGTCTAGACTACAGGCTTTTGTCGACAGATACTGTCGACAAAGAGCATCTAGACTACAGCCAGTTCTGTTGACAAAGCAAGTCGCATTTTCAACAAAGAGTCTAGACGCTCTCTTTTGAAAAACCACAGTGTGGATGTAATAGCACCTTTTTTCAACATAACTCTGTCGACAAAAGGCATTATTCCTCGTAGAATGAGGTTTACCGCCATCGACAAAACTGCTGTGTTCTGTCAACTTACTGTCGACAGAACTCAGAGCTAGTGTACATGCAGGTATAGTTTTGTCAAGAAAAGTCCACTTTTGTCAACAAAACCCTGTAGTCTAGACACACTCTTGGATGCAGCACAGATCTTCTTCTGCCCCTTTGAGCTTTTACAGTCAGGATTTGCCCTTAAAGATGAAGGAATTATTTGACCTACTACAGAAATGCCACCTGAATTAAAAAAGGTATAGTAGCTGATTAACAGCACATATACAGTCTACTAATAATTTAGAATTGGAAATGTAGAAGAGTACTGTGTATAATTGAAACTGAAGAATATCCAATATGTAATTGTCTAAATCAGAATTTTGCAAAGATACTTCAACACCGCATCTCTTGCATAAATTGTTTCCAGATTTTTAATAACAAGAAGTCAGATCTAGAACTGTCAGATAGTCAGTGTGAAATTAGAAAACACTCAGAATTCACCTATTTTGGAGTTCTCTAAGCTTTCCGAAAGCGAGTTTCATATATTTGTTTTATATCAGTGAAGCTGTATTTGAAGCTATGTATTTAATTTTTTGTAAAATGGGATGTTATTGAAAACATAGTATCCTCCCACATGTTGTTTGTGCAGCTAATAATTTGCAAATAATTTTCCTCCCCCTTTGCCACTGCTGCTTTTCAGTGTCTCTTTTCTGTACTCCATTCTGTCAATTTTCAAACAACTCACTGTTCCTCATCTCAGACCTGCATGAAGGTCTGAATGGACTATTAAATGTATGACAAGACTTGGTGTGTGGTAGCCCCTCGAAAATATGGAGTCAAGATTCCATATTACATTTAGAATTCCAAGATTTGAACTGTAATTGGTTTCTCGAATTGCTGGTTTAATAAGCAGTTTTTCTGTGTTGAGGTAGGTTGTTGCATGCTGTCTTGAATAGATGACTTAATTCTTGCTGTTTTTGTTATTGATCATATGGTGCTAAAAGTTGAGGAATGTATTTGAAAAGAAGCAAGATTACTTTTGTCTGATTTGTGGTTCACAAGTGAGCAGAGGCCAGCTGTAATACAAGTATGTAGATTGTTTAATTATTAACATACTTTATTTGGATACACCAGCAAAATGAGGACTGACACATGCATGGAAGTAAGCAGCATTTTATTAAACTTTATTAAACTTTAACACAGGGCACTTCCTGCAGATCATCCGTCTTCTTCTATACCAGGTATTTCATTGGTTTCAGTGCATGGCTTACCAAACTGCATATCATATAGCTCATATCTGGCACCAGTGTTACAGCGCACATTACCAGTGTTCCCTCTAAGCTGAGCGCTTGGGTGGCCACCCAGAAGAGATTCATATGCTGCTCAGCTGATTAGCAGAGTACCCACAGCTGGCAGCACGTGATTCACCAGTAGAAATACATCTGTGTATGCTTTAGTGCATATAACAAAATTTATTTGGCACATAGATAGAAGTCATTAGAGGGAACACTACTCATTACCATACAATCCATAATGCAGGGTAAACTTTCCTCAGCCTGCCCTCAGGACTATTCCCTCTCTGAGTCCTAGCATCCTCCCTCATCCCCACAAGGGGAACAGTGAGAGCAGCAGGATGGGGGCTGTAGCCCATGTATAACAAGGCTTGACATCATCAGCCCACAAAGGCCACAATTTTTCACCGATCACATGAGTCTGAGGCCCATAACTAAACTCCTAGGTCTTTTTACCTCTTGGAACCATTCATTTTATTATCTTACCCACACTGGAAATGGGCCGGCAACTAATCTGGTTGCTTCTCACCCATCAACTCTGCCTGGTATCACAAGATGTTCACAGTCATTGCCTGAATATTCCATAGCCATATGTCAGCCCCTCCATCTGTCAGATGTTCGCCGTCATCTCTGAAAACATCCATCCAATTGCAGTGGATGTCACTGTGCTGTATTACCGAACCCCCTTTCTCCAGGAATACCTGAGTGATCCCCATATTTAGTTTCTTTCTAGCCTCGTTCACATGACCTGAGTCTGCTCATAACCCTGGCCTGTCAGGCAGTGTTGAAGTGGCATGAGCTGATTACATGGCATGCTTCTTCTGGGTGTGACCAGCTTCAGCTCTGAAACCCAGCTGAGATCTGGTTGCCATGCTGACTGCACTCTTAAAGGCCCAATGCAATTTAGAGTGCCCACAGATCCAAGCGTAAAGTATGCTCTGGATAGCTTCTGAAACAATCACTTTGCGTCAGTTAAGTTTTGCCGTTCTATGCCATTTTTTCATTGGTACAGACATAAGTCCTGTAACACTTTGATTTCCAGTATCCTAGTGCCTGCTCTGCTGCAGGACAAACCCCTCTGCAGCTGCTGATGTTGCTGTCACAGTCCTGAAAGAATGAGTGCCAAATTTACCCAGGTTAACATTGCAGTAGTGGAAGTTTTCTTAGCACTATACTGAATTGGTACCTTGTCAGAAAGCTGCCATCTCGCTGTATGAACAGCAGGCCTGGCTGTATGCCCAGATTTTGTGAGGTTCTTATTGCCTGTATGGGACACACATAGTCATCTCAACGTGCCTTCAACAGCAGTTACATGTTTGTTATGATTAATGCTCTTTGGGACCTGTCTATACCTGCATTTCCAGGCTGAGCCTTTGACTACTCTGTCAAGGTTTGCAGTGTTATGGGAAACCTAACATTATTCTTGGAGCACCCTGTTAAAAGTTTCCATGCTCTGAATTGCCAGTGTGGCTTTGAGAAAGCCACCAACTTATTCCAGGAGGAAAGGCCCACTAACTGGCCAGAGATAGAAAAGGAAGTCCACCAATGGTGGGTAAGAAGACCCTCAGAGTCCTTGGGGCAACAGAGCCCTTGACCGCTACCCAGCTGTCATGAGTCAAGGTTCCACAGTTGTTGGAGCATTGCCTGTAGATCCCAGCTAGCCAATGGGGTGAGTTCCCAGAATCTGTCGCCCTTAAATCAAGAGCACCAGCAACACCTGAGCAATTTTCACTGACTGGATATATGGACCATGAGTTGGTTGTCGCACCAGAAATAGAATTTTTTGTTCTCAAAGTTTTCTCCCCAGTTAGTGACTGTCACCAGTATAGGAAAACTCGGGAGATCTGATGTGTCATCTAATATGCGACGTCACTTACCTTTCTGGACACCACTGCACACACCGGTTTCCTCCAAAGAAAACATCAAATTGTACCTGCAGCTCAGTTTTGAGCCATCAGTCCTAACGCCATGTTAAAATCACAGTAAAATTCTTTAAGCAATCGTTCGCACACAGGTAGGTCTTCCTTCATGTCCCTTATCATTCTGATAAGGCGGTGAGATTTTCATACTCTAGAGGATGCTGATGGGCACAAAATGTCTGACTGGGTTGTACCACCTACTATGCCAAGTTTGGGTGCCCAGGACCATTCTTTAGTTCTCTTGAGTAAATTTAATTGCCCCTTTCAGAGCCCATGTAAGTGTCATGACCAATTCCATCTTCTCTGCAAGTAATCCAGAAATCCTGAACTGAGTCTAGTTCAATCCCCAGCTACATTAAACCTTCTGTTTTTTCTTTGGTGAGAGGGGATTTGAAGTGCTTAGATAGGTTCTAAAATGCCCAAAGCAGGTACTCACAGTTGCCTGTCTCTAATCCTATTGAATATAACAAGATGTTGAGATTATGACTGAGGCTATCCTGTATCACACAGCATGCCAACATGGACCTTCAAAAGCTTCATGAGACAACATACCCCATGAACAAGGCTTTATCAGGATATTTGCACCCCCAGAATGAACACCAAGCATGATAAAGTCCCTGGGATGCACAGGATGCAATAAGAATGCAGAACTCACATTTTTCCAATATTGCCGTTGGCCTGCATTCTCTAGCCATGGCTTCCAAAGCATCAAATGATGTCACTGACCACAGATAAGGGGGCAATATAATCATTTTACCCATTAGTTGTGAGATAGGACAGGTTTTGAAAAGCCTATGTTCCCCCTTTGCTTTGTTCAGTATCATCATCAGGGGAAAATTGTGCACGTCTGGCACTGGCATGTATGGAAAAGGACTTGCCACTCTCCCTCATGCCACCTCCAAGGTAATCTCTGTCCTTACTCTATGCTCTAAAAGTCTTTTCTAGACTTCATGTTCTCTGCCCAGGAATGGTACCTCACTCCCTTGTATGGGATTTGAAAAGAAATCTGCTCCATACATATGCTATGTCTTTTTTTTTTTTCATAACTGTCAGCCGACAGTCAGGGCAGTGTGTGTGTGTGTGTTACACCCAAGTCTTCAACTGCTGAGACACAAAGTCTCGTTGCAGTGGGCAGCCTAGGAGGCTGGAGGGTGCCCCGAAAAAATAGTTTAACGTCTGTGACTTTACTGCTAGGACTGGGGTCCCATCGCAGAGGGCAGGCAACAGGCTCTCAGACGCCCCGAGTTTATAGGAAGAGCTTATTACACCTTAGATTTCAGCTGCTAGAATTCGTAATTCCTTCTCAGCGGGCAGCCTTGGGGAAAGACTGAAAGGTGCCCCAGTGGATTGTGCCACCTGGGTGTGACACAAATCCAAACGCCCAAGCTCTCCCTATATCTGTCCCTAATGACCGGATGAAGTTCTTTTAAATTGTGCTTGGTTCTATTACAGCAACTGAAGGAGTCAGGTTAAAGCTTAAACAGTTACAGGTTTATTGAGGAAGCTTATAAATCATATGGTTGCAATGGCTATTGTTCTATTTCTTAACTACTAGCAAAATATAGATCTTAAAAATGGTTACAAAGAAGATAAAGATAGAAAAATAGAAATAATGGTACCAAGTAACAGCTTACTCTTTCTATGTGTACACTTAAGACAGAGGACCACATCCAGGTACAATTTTTACCCCCTTCTGTGCCTCTCGACTCCAGCATGTCCCTCAATTCCTAGGAAAGACGAAAATACGAGGTGGGTGTCCCCATAGAACCTCGGGAGGTCAAACACCTAACCCGACCAGCAGGTAGAGGGTAGAGTGACACTCAAAGTGAGTGTGTGCTGGGCCCATCTTATATACCCATGGGGTCACGTATTTCTCTTTCTTGTCTGTCATGCCAAATGGGGCTGGTCTGTCTTCTGTGAGACCAGTTCTTACAAGGGAGTTGTGAACTTAATTTACACTTGTAAGAGAGAATTGAGATGATTAAATTGGAAGTACTGGGCATTCTTTTCTCAGTGGGGGATTCCTCTCCCAGGGACTGTGTGTTCGTATCAACATAGGTGCCAGCCGGGCACACTCGCATATCCTGATCTTGCATTAAAGCAGATCAAAGCTTGATGGCTATGCTGATTGCCTTAATCGCTCTCTCTCTCCACATATCTGTTTTTTTTTTTTTTTAGCTTCTCAGGATCAGATGAGCCAGCATAGACTATGCTGATTTTACTGCTCCTTCTCTGCCCTGTATGCTTCAGAGAGGCAAATAAGATGGATGAGATGGGGTGTTGGTCTGTCTGGCTACAATAAACCTGTGTCTTAATTGGAGGATCCTTTTCTATTGTTATTGCCTTTCCCTGCTGCATTTCCTGAAGTACTGGGACTTTACAGATCCCCTTTCTTAAAGCCCCATTGAAACCCACCGGACACATAAGAGAAAAGTGTACTAGGCTGACCACTGCATATCCTGTAGCAGTGTTTGTGCCTGCCCTGGGTACAAAAACCTTTCCCATAATTAATGCAAAGTACGTGTTGGCTTTTAAATCTGTATTTTGAAAATGAGGCTGCAAATGGTAACAAGAAAATCTATGAATGCAGTAAAACAAAACAACAAACAAACAAAAACCTGGATCCAAGTAATAAACATTATATCTGAAGAAAATAAAAAGTGGGATTTATTTGGAAGGACCATTATTGCATCAAAATGCTATTGCATTTGTAAGCTCCTTTCATGAGTGTTTTATGACTAGGTAAACATATTTTCTTTGGGCTCTAGAGGTAAATGGTGCTCCTTTATCACTTCATACCCATTTAGAAGTTAGCCTGATTTTTAATAGTGCTAAAATACAGTATAAGGAAAATTTATTTTGAATAAAATAAGGATACATCCTTCTAAACTGGAATTATAATATTAATACTTAAAATACACAGCAACATGCTGGGAAAATGGGATAGTTATTTAGATATATTATAAAATGTATTCTACTACTTTGATGTGATTCACTACTATTTCACCAACCCAATTTAACAGTTGCCTGTGGAGAGGGAATAGTGCAATTAAAATTAGTAACAGAGATTTTCACATTCATAGATCTAAATCAGAGATGGCTGATAATGAATTAAATACTTTTGCCTTCCTGTGAAGTCAAATTATTATTAAATGAATCTGAGATAGAATTCATATTTAAAGAGTCTTCCTGCACATAGGGTCGTGCCATCTGGAGACACATTTTCAAAGAACTAGTAGGTACTTCAGCTCAATTGTTTTTTTTTTTTTTTAGTTTGTTTTTTAAGTTTCTGGAAAATTGTAATTTAAATGTGTAAGTACAGTTTTAAAAAGTTAAATCTTGTATTGTGGCTTGTGCCCTAAACAGCCAAGAACTTCATGGGAAAGCAAGAAACACTCATTAAATTGGACTTGGACAAAATTTAAGGAAAGTAGAACAAAAGACTGATAGCCTTGGGAATGACAGTCTCAAGGCACTTGTTAATCAGACATTGGAAAATTCAATGGATATCCTCTGGGGCAGAGTGCCTACATTTGTTTGTGGACATTATGAATAAAGAAGTAGTTCTCTCCTCATTATAAAGCAGCAAAAAAGAAATTGAGGATATGTTGTAGTCACTAGATGCCATAGCTTCTGGAAGACACGCAAAACTTCATGTCCTCTCTGTATTCTAGCAAAGAAGTTAGACTCTATGTCCTAAGCAAGCAAGTGTGAGTAGAAAGGATTATCATAATGTCTTACATTCATGTGACTGCAGTTGGAAAATGCTGGCATATTAGCCATGCTATAGTCTTCTAGTGCAGGGATTCTCAAACTTTTTGGCTGTTGGCCCACCTGGCTCAATGCAAAACTTTCCATGGAGCACCAGTTGCTAATGGAAACTCACCGTTAATTACATAATTATGCCTGAGCTGTTTTGTTAGTGCTGCAGCTGGGGAGAACGGTTTAATTTAACCAGGAAGAAAGAAAATATTAAATTATTAAATAGATTAAGTGCTTTTACTTTCTCATGTTAGTTTATCAAACTTCATTTTAAATAAAGTAAAATATTAATTTACATCCATCACAAAAGGTTTCCAAGTTTTCTTTATTTATGGCATGGTGAGGAACCGTTTTTGGATAGGGGGCAACTGACCCAAAGAAAAATCAGTTGGAGACCACACAAGTGAAAGGCAAAAACAAACAAACAACCCTCCAAAAACACCCAACCCTTACTGATGTGGCCCCCAACTGAGACACTTCACTTCTCTGATGCTTCAGCCCCACGGGGAGAGAGGGTGGGACAGGGAGGACTGACGTTCAGGGCTTCCAATGGGCTGGATTTCTGGGGTTAGTGGATTTTGTGGACCCCCCCCCCCACGCTCTGGGGTGGGGACACAAATGAGGGGTTCAGTGTGTGGGACAGAGTTGCCAATGAAGCTTAGGAAACATGTTTCAAGGTAGAATAATTCTTGTATGTTGCAGCAGAAGAGAGGTGGACAGATTAGGCCCTGTGACATCTATGGATTTTTCTACTTTTAAAATTAAATAGGCCTGGTTTTATGGGTCCCAAAGCTCAGTTTGATTTATTTATAGCACTAGGGAAGAATAGAGGGTTGAGGCACTGTCACAACATGAAATAACCAAATTACATGATATCAGATTGTGCACCATAAACCAGGCAATTACAGAAATGTTATGAGTTCAGGTCTCAAATGCCAAATCACTACCTTCATGTTACCATACTGTCTTTCTCTATTATTTACTTTCCTTTTCTTCCCACCCAGAATGGCTATAAATCTTTATGCAGTTTCTCTCAGTTCTGTTCTTTCCAAATTCTAGAGGAGGTCACAGATACACTTCCAATTAGGGTTGAACACATGGTTTTAAACCCAGTCCTAAACTTGTTGCATCTGCATACACGGTGATATACATATATTGGGGCACGGGGCACATGCAGTTTGGCTGCAACTACTAATAGTGTCAATGTGTATAGTGACGTTTTGGGCCAGTGGACTGAGGCTTTGTGCACACTAAGGGTGGGTCTAAACTACATGGCTCCATTGATGGAGCCATGTAGATTAGGCTGATTGGCAGAGGGAAATGAAGCCGCAATTTAAATAATCGCGGCTTAATTTAAATTTAAATGGCTGCCGCGCTTTGCCGACCAGCTGATGATCAGCTGTTTGTCGGCAGATCGGGGCAGTCTGGACGTGCCGCTGTTGACAAGGAAGCCTTTGTCGACCGGCGCAGGTATGCCTCGTGGCACATCCTTTGTCACTACTCCCTCCTGGGCGTACTTTTCCACTCTGCCCTCCTGTACATAGAGTCCCAGTAAAGCTAGGTCCTGAAGCATTTTGGTATAAAAAGGGTGATGAATCATACAATGCCGGTTCTCTGTAGTTTGGTCTCCTGATCCCTCCTTACTTATCCGAAAATTGGCTTTTCTGCTGTCATAACCCTTTCGTAGCCTCCCTGAAAGTGAAAATGGATTTGCCACATACTCTTGTAGTCATTTTGTCTTTTTAAACTGAAGTACAACTTCCCTCTTGTATCTAGATTAGTTCACTTTTTTATCCGTTCACTTTAAATAGCCACCAGATCCATCATTGCATTCATGTGAGTTCTCATGTACCGAAGTTGTGCGATGAATGAATCAGAGTGTACAGCCTAGTTCATGTAATTCATGTATTCAAGAGATTCCATTTTTTTCTCCTCACATTTACTTCAACTGTTTCCTAATGCAAGGTGTCCTTTCTGAGCATTGGAACTTAGTGTTACTGAAGTGTCAGTTTTAAACATGTCTCTATTTTCCACAAAGGAATTACCGTAAAGCACAATTGCATTGTGTAAACAGTAATACTTATACCAGTCCATTTGCCTGAATACATTAGAGTCTATAAAAAAGCCACTTACAATTTTAAAATCTGACTTTCTCCTTATTTCTAGTCTTTTGATTGTCATTGTTTGCTCAGTTATGAAGTGGTTTGTTGACATCAAATATTTTAATAATTCCCTTCCAAGTCTTTGTGCCTATGCCTTTGAGATGCTGGTATAGTAATTAAACTGTCTTTTAGTTGAAATGCTTGCAAAGCGTCCAGTTCTGTGCCTGGCAGCTGGTGATGCATTATAGAGACATTGAGCTAATCGATTAAAACCGCAGAGACATGGGAGTTGTCTGACAGCACTGTAGTAGGATGAAATTAGTTGGAATTGCATGGTGAAATTAGGGGGAATGCAGGTGATTGCAGCCCTTCTGGGAGAATCCTGGGTGAGAGGGACACTATGCACTGATCCCTGTGTAATTAGGACAGCCATGTTTTAGCAGTATTTCTAAAGTATTAAAATGGACTGGATAAATCATCAGGGTTGTTTCCAGTGAACTTGGCATCTATCCACTGTGACTGAAGTAACATGAAATTTTTCGGCTGCAAGGAAATGTGAAATTGGATTAATTGTCTTTTAACTAGTCTGTTAGTGTGTTTAGCCTGTAGCAGGTCAGGAGTGGGGATGCAGTATGCTTGCAGGTCTACTGCTAGAGGCTGGGGAGAGTTACCATGTTCACAGTTAATAGAATAAAGATAATAAAAATGGGAATAGATGGGAACAATGGGAATAAAGACAATTTGCATTTATTAGTGTGTAAAGCTTTTTAATGTGGTCTATTTTAAAATGCTGTTTGATAAGTGTAATTCTTTGTTTTAGGCAATCCACATAGGAAAGTTCCTTTCACTCAGGCTATTACTGTCATTCATTGGCTGTGAAGTTGATCTATACAAATGCAGAAGAATGCAAATAAAATTAATTTCAAGTGTAAGTAAGCATAGCTCCTTTGGCTCAAATCCATCAAACTTTTGCCTGCTTGAGAACCACTCTTATTATTAATCCAGGCAACAATAAGCAGAAAGGAAGCCTTCCTCCTATTTCTATTTCCACTATCATTTTAACTCTCTTTATTTATGTTTGTAAATATTTATGTTTGGCCTACTCATTCAGTGAATGATGGCGTGAAGTGTTAATTTTCTTAACAGGAAAACATTCACTATTAACAGTGTTTTGCTATAGCATTAAAGGCTCTATATAGCAAAAGATCAACTTGGTATTGTGGGAGAGCCTTTCTTTGCCTTCTGCAGTTGCATGAGGGTATGTTTAGCTGTCTTTTGGTGCACTAGAAAGCCATTTTTCACTCTGCCTATAGTACCGACAGGCAGAACCGAACCTGGGTTCTCTGGAACTCAGTTCATGAGCGTCTACAGTTTGAGTATCAGAGTGGTAGCCGTGTTAGTCTGAATCTGCAAAAGCGGCGAGGAGTCCTGTGGCACCTTATAGACTAACTGAAGTGTAGGAGCATAAACTTTCGTGGGCAAAGACCCACTTCGTCAGATGCATGTAGCGGAAATTTCAAGAGGCAGGTATAAATATGCAGGCCAGGATCAGGCTGGAGATGACAGTTTGAGGTAAAAGCTGGCTGGCTCTCAACTTCCACCCCACCATCAACCTTAGCCTGGACCAGGCCACACAAGAGATCTACTTCCTTTACACTAGAGTACAATTAAATGATGGCCAGATTTCCACCACCTGATACCAGAAACCTACTTACTGTTATACTTACCTACATGCCTCTAGTTTACATCCAGGCCACATTACCCAATCAATTGTTTACAGCCAGGCCCTAAAATATTTATTCCATCAAATGCTAGCAATGCCCCTCTGCCAAGTATGTTGGCCAAATGGAACAGTCTCTGTGACAAAGGATTAATGGACACAAATCAGATATTCGAAATGGTAACCTGAAACCTGTTGGGGAACATTTTAACTTACCCAGACACTTATTAATGGATTTAAAGGTGGCTATTCTCTTACAAAACAATGTCACGAATCAGTTAGAGAGAGAATCTGTGGAACTAGCCTTCATATGCAAATTGGATACTATCTCACATGGCTTGAACAAAGACATGAACTGGATGGGCTATTATGTTCAACACCCAAATAACATTAAAAGCTAAGTATCAGGCATTTACGGTCTATCCTATTAATTTTATTTAGCACAGACACTTTAATAGACAGTTTTTTCCCCTTTTTCCTCCCCCTCTCTCCGTTTTCTACTTTAAATTTCAAACTCTGGGCCCCTTGCTCCATATCTGAAGAAGTGGGTTGTGCCCATGATACTATTTATATATATTTTAATAGTCTCAAAGGTGCTAAAGGATCATTGATATTTTTTAAGGTTGTTTATTTTAGCTAAGTTTCTGTAAGTGGTCTAAGTGCCACTATATGGAACAGTACACCACATCCAGCAGGTGCGTGGGTTACACTGTCACAGTGGAATTCTCTTACTCCTGCCCCCTCAGGTTGCCTTCTTTTATTCCCCTCCATTCTTAGCCAGAATAGAGGAGTTGTTGTGGGTGATGAACTCTTTAGAATGCAATGGTTAACTCCTGTATAGTAGGTTACAATGATTGCATTTTTAGAGGATTGGCACAATGGGAATTGATTGCAGTGGAGTCTTATTTCCATATAAGCAGAATGATGGCCTTAGTGGCTTCAGTAGCTGTTGAAGAAGTAACTTTTAGCTAAGAAGAACATTGTCAAAAAAGAACTTTAACATTAACATTATCCAAATATAAGTTATGTACATGATTTCTGTTTTAAACTTTGGTACAGGTTGAACCTCTCTAGTCCAGGATCTTTGGAAGAAGACTGGTGCCAAACCAGTGAATTTGCTAGACCACAGGAGACCAATATTGTCTAGCACAATGGTGGGCAATAATTTTTGATCGGGGCCACTCCAAAGATTTTGGAAAGTGGTCTAGGGCTGACCTCTTCCATGATATTAATGGAGGAGATGTGGCGTCTGGGATGGAGGTTGGGTGCAGAAGAGAGCTTGGGGTAAGGGACTGGGGTGCAAGAGGGAGACTGGAGTATGGGAGAGAGTTGGGATAAAGCAGGCAGTTGTGATCTAGGGCAGGGGACTGGAGTGCAGGGGGTTGGATGTGACCTAGGGTAGGAGGATATTGTGAACTGGTGCAGGAGACTGGGGTGCCAGATCTGGGAGGGGGTATGGGTGTAAGAGGGGGACAGAGGGTTTGGGTATGTTGGCGGGGGGGGGGGGGGGAAAGAGGGTTGGGGCAGGAAAGGGCTAGGGTGCCAGAAGCAGGCTGTGGCCAAGAGACTTGCCTGCAGAGTTAAGGCTTGCAGAGCTTAAAACTTTTCCCAGCCAGCCAGCCTGCTCCCCTAGCCATGTGCTTCATTTAATAACTGAGCCGAGGAGAGGGGCGTAATTCTTTTTGGCTGCCTGTTATTCCAACAAGCAGCTCCCATTGGCTGGTTTCTGGGCAGAAACCAGCCAATGGGATTGTGCTGGGGGCAGGGTGGCTCCTGAAACTCCCCCCCCCCTCCAGTTTTAAAGCAGAAATGGAGCCTGGCAGCTACTTTTCTGCATGGCACGCGGGGCTGTGGGGCAAGCAGGGGAGCCTGCCTGGTGCTCCCCACTGCCTCCATAGGCTGGATCCATTGACTTGGCGGGCCGGATTCGGCCCATGGGCCGTATTTTGCTCAGACCTGGTCTAGCAGCAGTACCAACACATTCACTGCTTACTGGGATCTTAGAAGACATTTAGGGGCAAATCAGAGCTAAATAACAGCACAGAACAGAGACAGCCAAGACTGGTGGCTGTAAACAAACTTAGCCATAGTCATAATAAGTGGACATCTGCTAACTAAAATCATGCTAGAGCATGGATATTGCCGAACCAGAAAATGCCAGATTAGAGAGGTTCAACTTGTAGCTTGAACAGCACATAAATCCATTACTGATATAATTCAAAATAAAATAAAAAGTGGATACTCATTCCTAAATTGCTGAAATAAACCATTTTAAAACACCACAATATTATTGGATTTACTGGCTAATTCTCATTCTGTGCTCAGAGAATAGGTGTTGCTGTATAGAGGCACACTGTACTCTTCAAACGAAACGAGACTAAATGTCTTTTTTTTAATTGCAAAACTCTAGTTCAGTCTAATTATCAATCTGTGCCTTGCACTTCCACAGTGCAGACAGATTTGTCATAGATTTGTCTTTTTGCAACCTTAATCAGACCATGTTATCATGTGTGTGTCTCTGTCTGTGTTAATGTTATCATGTGTATTTCCTCTAGTACATTTTTCAACTATCAAAGTTATTTGGCTTAAGAGACACATTCCTCCTTATTCTCTAATTAGCTGCAAACTAATTATATAGAGGAAATCTTTAGGTTTTTTAAAGACTGTCCTTAAAAGTGTTTGTTTACACTTCTACCTGAAGGAAAGTTAAGCTTATAAAAGAAATCAGTGAACAGAAAAATGTAATCTGATTTGGATGAGATCCCTATACGTAATCTTGCCAAAAGTAGAAACACGACTTCCAACAAATATCAAATGTTTGACTAAAATTTCAACTCTCTTAGGCATAATGATTAAGATGGAAACTCTACTTTCATATAAATGATCTGGAAATGACAGGATTTGGGAAAGTTCCCAAGTTTTTAAGGAAGTGATTATCTAGTCATTATTTTAATTGACTATTTCTTAATAACAAACCATCAAAGACAGAAAAGGATTCCAGGCAGTGGTTACTCTGATACTAGTTTGGAGGGTGAAATATTTTAGTTTGAGTTGATGCAGGATTGGTCAGGATATGATTAAAATCTAATTAAACAGGAAACCAAATGAATCTTGTATTAGAAGAAACAGAAAATGAATTCAGGAAATCCACCAAAGCAATAACCATAAATAGATACTTCATCTATTAAGTAGCACTTTTATAAGGTTGATTAATTTTTCTCTAAATACCTATTAAGGGCTTTCCTTCCATAATATTTCACTTCCATTTTCATCATACCAAACCAAAACAATGGGAGCCCATAGAAGTTTCAATTAAAAAAATTATTCTGTTTTGAGAAGTGCTACAGATCACTGCTGCTACTTGAGAATCCAGTAGCAGTTATATTTTCAATGGAACCCCTCTGCCCTGACCATTTTGACTGAGCGAGCATATACTTTTAATACTCGAGGCTGATATTACTTCAGCCTACTTCTGTAGCTGCTTTCCCTCCAGGGGTACTATTTTGGGTGGGAAAAGAGAACTTTAACCATGAATCCAGAGGCTACTTGGGCACCTGACAACTCTTGGGTTTATTGTACATACAGTACTCCTGTCAGATAATAATTTCTAATTCCTGTATAATGAAAGAAAATTCAATAAAAATTAGATCCATTCAGCTCTAATACTTACCTGTTTTAACATCTTGTGTCAAAGTCAATTAAGGGACATTGATTAGGTTTAAATTTTAATGGCTATACTTATTTTGTTACTCACTCTGGAATATGATTGCAATAATTTTAGAAAAATCTAGAATATTTTCTGTTAATTTTTTGCAGTTCATTAAGCTTGGAAGAAATCATTCAACTTTTGGAAACTTCTTATTAAGGCAAGGCACTGTGAGTTTATACTGCACTTGCCTGTCGCTCTAATTCCCCCCCCCCCCTTCCCCAACCATACAAAAAATAGAGTAGAAAATGACTTTAAACAGTAGCGAAATTAACACTTTCAGATTACTTTCATAGTATTGAAATGTTCAAAAATCAAGACTCAGGATCACCAAAAATGATGAGACTCACAAATAATGAGATTATGTACAAATAATATATTTGTTGGGTTTCTAAAAATTATGTTTATATTCTGCTTTTTGAGCCTTTAAAGTACATTGGGGGTCACATTTTGAAGTTTCCTCCACAGCCACAAAAATGATTTTTTTCTGTAAGAAGGAAGGTTGAAATAATCACATATCACTTGACTCAAGGTGCTGGGGCTTTAAGGAAAAAAATAATTATAAGATGCATTACAAAAATCACAAGATTTGGCAAAATAGTCTTAAATATAACACTATACTGATTGACCTGAAGTTTTCACAGGAGAATATTTTAAATTAAATACAAAGAAAATTCCACATGTTAAATTTGGAGACAACATTTGGAGACTTCTGAGGACCACTATAGGCAGTAAAGGAAAGTAAGACCCAGGAGCTCTAAGAAGCTCTTCCTCTTGAAAGAAATTTGGAAGGTCAAATCTTAATCAAATAAACATTATATTGCCATCAGTGCCTCCACTGATCGATAGAATCATCACCATGAACAAGTCATAACTTGCGTGGTCAATAACGATACACTTAATACTTAAATAACTGAGCCCTCTTACACAGAGTTACACATCTTATATGCATTGGCTCAGGGACTACATTGTCAACCCCCACCCAAGCTGCAGAGGGATTCCTGTTTTACAGATTCATCTAATGACTTCCAGATCCTTAATGTGATTACCAGCCAGCCCTTTCTTATCTTAGACTACGCCTAAACTCAAAATAGTGTTTTATTTCAAAATTTGGCACCGTGCACATGCGCCAAAATTTCGAAATAGCCTATTTCAAAATAAAATCGAAATAAGATATGCAATTTGCATAGTACAAATTGTGTATCTTATTTTGATTTTAGAGTGCAGTCTAGATCTACTGTTAGTTGCCCCACCTCTATTTGTAAGCATAACATTGACTCTAAAATAAAGCCCTATTTTGAGACATCCCTTATTCCTTGTTGAACGAAGTTTATAGGGATGTTGAAATAGCGGGTCCATTATTTAAAAAAAGTATTTCAAAATAGCAGATGCATTCCTTGGATGCAGGGTAGCTATTTTAAGATGCTAAAGGTATCCTAAAATAGCCTTGTTGTCTAGACGTTCCCTCAGAGACATAAGCTGGGAGAAGCATCTGTCTGCTGAACTCATTTTCCACACTCATGCTGGGCCATTAAGAGTTCCACCTGGGAGCACATCTTCCAATCCACCACCTCACCCTACCTAACTGGTGCCTTGTTTCCACCTCTATGGCTTCCCAGCTGATGAAGACTGACTTGTGCCAAGTTCTCTTTTACTCAGTTTTCCTTTTCAGCATTAGGATCTGACAAAAGAATAAATTATAGAATCTAAATTGGAAGAGAAGGAAAGAGACAAGGTGAGCGTCATCAGTATATGGATGACATTGCGCCTCAAAATGCCAGTCTCAACTGCTGACATTGAACAAATGAACCACAAGGCACCCACATAAGTGAGTGTGTTTTGAGGGATGATCAGTTGGATAGCAGTATCTGAGAGGGAGGAATGACTCCACATGTCATGGTTACAAGGCTAGCTGTGCTTTAGACCCTTTAAGTGCCTCTGAGTATACCCTTCAGAGTGCCAGGCCTGGCTTCCTGCACCTCTCTCAAAGGGTGGAACCCTATGGTCTGCTATTGTAGATGGATCTCTGGGGTGCAGCCCTCTTCTTTCTGAGCTATGTTAACATTACAGGCCTAACATGTTTGGAACCTGTAAGCCCCTTTTCCTGTGTGCCGAGGACTAGTGACCTGATTACAATGAGCCAAAAACAGGTTTGTCAAAATAAAGCATTCACCCTAACTCACCCAAAGATGCAAAATAATGAAAACAGAACAGGTTTATCATTGCTTTTCTCCTTACCTAAACATTCATCTTTCCTTGCAAACTGGGAATTTTACCTCCATGTTTACAACCTGAATATGTAATTTTGAAATTTGTATGGAGTTGAAAAATAAGCTACCGCTTTTTCTCTGTATGTGTCTTTCTCACATTCTGTCACTGCTGACAACCCATTCGACCCCTTCCTTTTCCGGCCTATGCTGCATTTTTGAGGTTTCAGTATTCCCTTTGATCCTAGAATCAGCCTGGGGAAAAGTAAACTTTTCCAGCCAGGCCACAGGTACTCTCCGATTGGTATCTTCCCAGTTGTTTCCCTGAGGACAGTGGGCATTCTGTGGAACAATTAGATTACTGTGTGGATAAAAAAATTTGTATCTTCAAAAATGACCCGCACATATCTGCACTAACATCTCTAGATGTGTATACTCGCAGATATAAAGTGGATGTCCGCAAATTTGCAGTTTTCTAGATAACAAAATTTGTATCCATATTCAGAAAAATGAGCTGCGGATAGCTGCATGCATATCTGTGTATGTGAATACCTGCGGATATAAAGCAGGTATCCCTGAATTTTGAGCCTGCCAGGATAATATCATATTGGTAAACTGAGATGCATGTATTTCTAAAACATATTTCACCATTTCTCCACATTGTGCAAGATCTGCTACCTCAAAAACATATTAACTCTGATAATTACAGACCCCTGTTAATTCTCAGGAAAGGGATCTCTATGCTGATCAGTTTGTGAGCTGTCTTTCTTGTAATTATAAATGTATTCTACTATTCTCTATGAGCTTTTTATAAACTAGAGCATATATAGGGCATTCTCTTTATGATCAGATCTCAATTTTTATAGAGCTCTATTTATTTTTTTTCATCTAAGTAATACCAAAGTAAGAGATTTCCTTACTTTTTTTTCCAGACTGCATTTACAGGCAAAAAGAAATCCAAATTCTATGTGCATCTCACCAGGGAAGAAAGCTTTTTGAAGATTTTATTGCCAGATAAAGAAGTGTGTCCAAAAGGGCTTGATAGCTGAAGGAGTATCAGCTCCCAGTGGTCTACAAGCTTAGTCAACCAGGGCAGTTGTCTCCTCTTGGGTAAAGAGAAAATAGGCATGAGTGATTGACTGTGCCAAACATCCCTCTGGAATCAGTTCATACTGTTATGAACCATTATAACATGAATGTGAGAGACTTCATCGGAAGTTAATTAGAGTCCTTAGCTATGTGCAAGAATCATAACATTGTTCTATTTTAGTTTTCTATGCAGTATCTTTTAAGAACTGCTTTTTACTACTTTCTTACAACATTTATAGGATTAACACAGAAAATTAAAAATACTTTTTCTAAGTTCAGGGATTGGCCCACATCCCCTTTCAGTAATCAGCTGTCCAGTGGGGAAAAAGTTGAAACACAGCAAAAGTTTCAATAAAACTATGATTTCCTCTGCTATGAAACCAGTAGTGCTTCCTATGGTCTAGAAGTGGGTTGCTTCCATAACTAGTGAGTGGTATGGTTAGTAAGCCTACAGATTTATGGATAGTGGCATAAAAATAATAATTTGTAAATAGAGTTTTGTCTTTAAAAGAAGCCCCAGGCTAGAAATATAATTAGTCATTTCAATAGTACCCTTATTAGCAGAGGGTTCAAATAACTGAAGAGTGTACCTGAAATTCCTTGTTATAAATTGGTAATACAGGCAGTCCCCGGGTTACGTCAATCCGACTTACGTCGGATCCCTACTTACGAACGGGGTGAGGCAACCCCCTACTAGCTGCGCCCCCCCCCCCCCAGCAGACCAGGGAGACGCGGAGCGGCTTTTCTCGCTGCGGAGGATGCGGGCGGCGGGACTGCCGAGACGCGCCGCTTGACAGGCGGTTCAGCCGGCGCTGCCCCGAGCGCCAGAGGGGAAGCGCCCCCCGCGCTGCGGGAGGCGGGGACAGTGGGGGAGGCACACCGCCCCACCAGCTTTGAGTCCATTGGCCCCGCGGATGCCCCTGGGCAGCTCCAACACCCCCCGCTGTCGGCTGGAAGGAGGGTCAGTATCTCATCTTCTTTGGACATGTTACATTCAAATCTGGTTTTAGGAGAGAAGTGGGTTTCCCTTGGTCCTAGTGACTATTGCCCACATGCTGGACAGTTTGTTACAATTAGCCATTTCCACAGCATTATCAACTAATCCTGACTCATTCATTTTCTGTCTGATAAGTCTTTGCCATATTTTTTTCAAGCAAGCAAGCTAAATGTCCTGTCCTATCATCTTGTAGGGCTTGTCTTCATGTACAGTGCTACTGAAGCACAGCTGTAGCATTTTACTGAAGATGGCCTTTCTGTAATGGGAGAGCTTCTCCTCTCAGTGTAATTAATCCACCTCCCAGAGAAGCAGTAGCTATGTCTGTGGGAGAAGGTCTTCCCTTGATATGGTGCTTGATATAGTTTTCATATCCCAGAGTGACATAGTTATACTGACGTAGGTCTGTAGTGCAGACCCAGCCACAGGTGGGTCAGCGTGTGTGTGTTGCCTAGCTCTCTGAGCAGACTGAATAGGTTGCTAAAGAGGACTGGTCTAAGCTGATCCATCATAATGAAAAATCCAAAAAGATAATGGAAGCCAGATCACTAGGACATCGACTTAGGGAAGTAAGCATAGCAGACACCTCAGCTTGAGAATAAAGGACTGAGGGAAGTGAGGTGTGGGAGAATAAAACTGAGCTCTGGAGAAATGTTTGGCTAGAGTTTCTCCTACAATATGTACCAGTTCCGACTTATATACAAATTCAACTTAAGAACAAACCTACAGTCCCTATCTTGTACATAACCTGGGGACTGCCTGTATATGGAAACAATAGGTAAATCTTCATATTTAAATATATTCATTTCCTGATAGTAGGTTTCACATGATATTTAGGTTATAAAGGGAAGAAATGTTGTAATGACCTGCCTTATAACTATTTTGAAGACTTGTTTTGTGTAAGTTCCAAGGTCTCTACAAACAGCTTTTTTAATCTCTCAATTTCTCGTTAAATCACATGCAGAGGAAGTCCTATATGTATTGTGTAATTGCGTCTGCTAACATGAGAGGTTTGTGGTATGAATCTAATTAATTCTATAAGGTGATAACCTCCAATCACATCCACATTGAACTATTGGCTGAATTCAAAACTAGAAAGACAGAAGGGGGAAGCATAGTTTCTGCTTTTAATTCACTACAGTATAGCTTCCAGTTTCATAGTGTAAAAGAATTTCAACTTCTGTTTAGATAACAAATGAGGATGCTTTAGGAGAGAAGCATTGTTGTGATATAATAGCTCAGACACAGTAGCTGTGTGTTCCAGGTTTTTAAATTTAATTTTTTAAAGTTTAGTCCCTCAGTGAGGGTAGTAAAATAGTTAAAAATAACATGTGTGTGGAATAAAAGGTCTCAGTTTTTTCAGACATGTAACAATTTATATGTGTGTTTAAAAAAAATTGTGTAACACTAAGTATTATAAAATAGAGCAAGCTTTAATTACCCCTAAAACATTCAACCTTACATTTATTTTCTTTCATGTACTGCCTACTATTGTTGCTCTTATTTTTTCTTGTTATTGTAGTTATCTGTATATTTATTTTAAGAGACACGCGCTATGCACTGGTTGTATATTTCTGAGTTATTTAACTTTCTGTGCAGGTAGAGGCTGCCAATCAAGGCTAATCAAACTGGCACAGTTAACATGATACATCATAAAATTTCACAGTCATGTCAACCTGTAATTCTGTCAGTCTGGCTAAGGAGAAATGGACTAAAAACAGTATTGTTATTTTGTAACAAAGGGAAACAGAGTTGTAGAATAATGTCATTGAATTCTCTTGTAAATTGTATGGTGAAATGGTTTGAAACCATGCATATCTTTAGTGTTGATGGTTCTTCAAATAGCCAATGATTTTTTTTTCAAGTTCTTGCTGTCATGAGCTTCTCCTGCATCATGAAACAGGTGTGGGCATTAAGGTTCTCCCTACGTGGAGATGTTGTTATATAAGGGGATGTGGAGATGTTGTTATATAAAGGGATAGATGTTTCCTCTCCATCTTCTTCCCTTTATTTCTATGAAAAAATGATTGTGGGCTGTTTTGTGTTCTGTGCAAGGAACATCTTTAGTAAGTGCCATATGAACCTGTCTGTCCTCCTAGATTTGTTTATCTTTGAAATACAAGGTGGTTTTTAATGAATTACTTAGATTACCTGGTCTTTGTCAGCTAACAGCATGTATGGGTGTGAACCAAGGAAAGTTTAGTGGACCAATTTTAAGCCAGCAACTGAACTGCAGTCCACTAAAGTTGCAACAATGCAATTTAAACCTGTGACATGCTGGATAGATGGTGGAAAAGCCCACACAACAGTTTGTCCCACAAAGAAATACTAGCAATGTCTTTCAGACCTCAGATTCATTTAGTGATTAGACTAGCCCCAGCATCAAAGAATTCTGTCTTGCTAGATAAGGGTGGGTGAAGGCACGACTTCTCTTTGTAGTGAGAGCAAGGGGAAACCATGACACCCCCGGCATGTAAGAGCCAAACAACCAGTCCTTCTGTCTTCCCAACTAATAGCAGTAATAGTGTGTGGGTTAGTTAGTTAAAAATAGCTGAATAAGATGGACAAGACTGGCACATCAGAGAACATTTCATTATTTGGACAGCATGTGGAATAGTGTCCCCCACCCTACCAGGTGAAGGGAAGATGAGAGAAAAAGAAAGGAACACTTGGTTGGGTAAAAGCCTCCTTGAATATTTCAAATAGAAAGGCATGATAAAAATAAATAAAATAAATAAATAAAAGGGGAGTTTGCCCTGCTATCCCTGCAGGGCTCCTGGTCCTGGGCCCTTAACCAATAATAGGCTTTCCCCAAAACACATTTTTACTCTTAGGACATTTCCTCTTTTCTATTATTTCCCAGGTCCTTAAATCAATAATCAGATTTTTCAACTTCTAAAGAGCTATGTTATGTGGTCATGATCAGTAGGCAGTACTGTTGTTAAGAGGCAGAGTACCCTATCACTGAAGATTCCAGGCATAAGCTCTGTATTGGAGCAAAGAGTGAATGAATGTAGCTTTATGAACAATATTATTTTCCTTGTTGTAGCACTGAAGCAGGAACTAGAAGAAAGCAGCATTCTTTTGTGATTCTTGAGAATTGGCACATGACTCAGAAGTTGATTCATTTTGAACCACTAGAAATAAAGGGAAAAGCAAATGTCAGAGTTAAACCCTCTGCAAGACATTGTTTGATAAGCCCACAGAGTGACCTAAGTGAAAGGGAGCCTTTTACCAGATTCCAAACCACAATGAAGCTTAACAGAGAAAGTGCTGAAGTGCAGGTCAGCTCAGTGATTTATGCAATGTGGAGTGTGGATGAAAATATTAATAAATCACTTGCATTCTCTCCGGAAGGAGATTGGAATAAGGATGACCGCATTCCTAAAATTTTTGAAGAGCACTTCAGTCCAAACAGGAATGTAATACACAAAGAGACATACTTTTTGAGAGGATTCAGAAAGCTAGAAAAAGTATGAAAGTTTTTGGAGGGAACTTGCATGAAAAGCAGAGGATCAGAAAAGAAAGGACACAAAGTATTTCCTTGCAATTTGAAACAAGGGACTTTTAGAAAAATTGGAGTTGATATCTAAGATAACTTTGGAATGGGCAGTGCAACTGGCCAGGCTGTATGAGCTAGTGAAAATGCAGGGGGTCCATCCAGAATGTAGTGAAAGCATACCGCAGAAATAGCAATGGAAATGCTTCTGTGGAAATAAGAGAAACATTATCAACAAGCCTCTTAAGAGTACAAAGTCTCCTGGGCAGAAATGTGACAGGAATGACACAAAATTACACTGGTCAATTGAGTTCTGCCCTGGTATTTTCAAACCCTTTGCAGAAAAATTGAGGGAAAAGGGACAAAAGGTGTGCCTGTCAAAGCAAAGGGATCTCAGAGATACCGCAATCAAGTCTGGGTGATGTTTGTTCTAGAATGTGCATCCAAAGACAATATTCCTGAGCTAAATATTTACAATATTGTTATTCAGTTTAAAAATGGTATGGGGTTAGAGGTAATTATTGATTTGCAAATGGATTGTAGGAAGATGAGCATTAGTCCTAGACTGAAATAGTCCTTGGTAGTGCTCAGTAGCATCTGGTCATCGATGCTATGCTCAGGCCAGTTACAAATCTGAATTAGTTAAAAAGGAGAAAATGTGTTTCACACCTTTGCCATCAATGGGACCACCACAAGTAAGCTCTTAGAACTTAGCCACAGGCATGCAACTGAAAACACAGGAGAAGCTGGAACAGTGTACCTAGAGGACCAATCTGGATTCTATTGAAAGAGGAGCTGAAAAGATATCACTCTCACTGCTTTCCAATCGAGATAAAATAGCTGAATAAGATGGACAAGACTGGCACATCAAAGAACATTTCTGGGCCAATAGGTTGTTCTGCTCCTATGGTGCCTATTGTGAAAAAATAAGCGTAGATGTAAAGAGTCTCAGTGATGCAGTAAAAAAGGAAAAATATTTTTCAGTTTATGGAATAGCTAGCCTGCCTAGTATTTGGTGCAGCAGTATTGCCTTTATTAGGTGGAGCTGGATGTATTAGCACAGGGATTCTCAATCTTCATTGCACCTTCTGATGGAAAAAAAATTACTACAAAACCTTAGGGCTGGGGCAGAGCCTGGGCCAAATTCCCCAGGTGGAGGGAGAGGGGAACTGAGTCCAAGTCCTCCTGCCCCACATGGGAGTGGATCTTGGGCTTCAGTTCCATCCCTAGGTCCCAGCAAGTCTGATGCTGACCCGGTGGACCACTTTGGAGTCCCAACCAACAGTTTGAGAACCACTTTACTAGTGGATTCTGCAAACAGAAGTTCTCAGTTTGGAGACCTATTATACCATTTAGAAGACATTGATATCATAAAGTCGTTGTTGACATTATAGGCATAAAAACATAACACCCACTATACTGAGTCAGATCAATGGTCCATCTAGGCCACTATTCTGTCTTCCTACAGTGGCCGATACCAAATGCCCAGAGGGAATGAACAGAGCCTGTAATCATCAAATGATTGTCCAGTCCCAGTTTCTGGCAAACAGAGGCTAGTGTCACCATCTTTGCCAATAGCCATAGATGGACCTATCCTCCATGGACTTACCTTGTTCTTTTTGAACTTTGTTGTGGTCTTGGCCATCACAACATCCTCTGGCAATGTGTTCTACATTTTAACTGTGCATTTGTAGAGAAACGCTTTATTTTATTTATTTTAAACCTGCAGTGTGTTAACTTTATTTGGTGATCCCTAGTTTTTGAGTTATGAAGAGTAAATTGTACTTCCTTATTTTCCTTTCTCTACAACATGATTTTACGATTTCTATCATATCCCCTTATAGTCATCTATTTTTCAAGATAAAAAGTCCCAATCTTATTAATCTTTCCTCATATGGAAGATGTGGATGTAGCATGGGTTTGTAAAGAGACAGTATTAGGTTTTCTTTCTTATTATCTATCCCTTTCCTAGTGATTTCCATCATTCTGTTAGCTTTTTTGACCACTGCTGAACATTGAGGCCATGTCTACACTCCACAGTTATTTCGGAATAGTTATTCTGAAATAGCTTGTATCTATACTGCGGGGAAGCCTCAAAATTAGTCCGAGGCAGGCTTCCCTAATTTAGATGTGCTATCTTGATTTAGAGCCCCAGGAGGAAAAACTTTGAATGGCCCTGGTGAGGGGCTATTTCAAAATAGCAGAAGTGGAGCATCTACACAGGTCTTATTTCGAAATAGCTATTTCGGAACTGGCGTTATTCTTTGTAGAATGAGGTTTACAGAAGTTGGAATAAGCCATCCATTCTTTCTAGATTATTCCGAAATAACAGAATGGCTGTATAGTCGCTCTCACAGACATTTCAGAATTAATGGCCATTATTCTGAAATAACTTTGCTGTGTAGACACACCCAGAGTGAGTGTTTTTAGAGAACTATCTACAATAACTTCAAGATCTCTTTCTGGAGTGGTAACTGCTAATTTAGACTCTAACATTTTGAAAATATATGTTAGTTAGTTTTTTGTTTTCAAATACGCACTAGTTTGTATATATCAGCATTGAATTTCATCTGCCATGTTTTTGTCTAGGCACCTGGGAAATCTTTGAAAGGAAAATGAGTGAGATTCCAGAAGGTCTAAGGGCAGGGCAAGTTTATGTGGATGATGTTTCAGTTTATAGGAAGACTGAGAAAGCACATAATGTAAAATTAAATTCTGAAAACAAGTGGAAACTGCAGGACTGAAGTTAAAGATGGGGAAATTGATGCTATTCTCTACAGTTTTCCAGATATGTGATTTGATGAAGAAGGGATAAGGGTAGATCCAGTGAAACTCAAAGCTGAAACCTAAAACCATGTCAGAATTTATGTGGTTCCTCAGTACGTTAAATTTTCAGGGCAAATTCATAGCTAATTGTCCTCAAGAGACCACTACAACCAGTCTCATTCCCCCTCATCCACCTGAGAGAAATGGGCCCTTTAAGGACAGCAAGGCAGGAATAAAGATGGTTACTGCTTCTCCATTTTGAAACCTCACATCAGATCAGTGAGTTATATCTATTGGGCACGTGTTGGCAGCTTAATCTTTGATGTTGAATATTTTAAAATTATAAAAACAGGGAAGCTGTACACATTTCAGGGCAGAATGAGAAGGCAAATCAGGAAGTGTTTATATAGCTAAGAAATAGCTATAATAAGAATAATACGTTGTTCAAGAGTGACTTCAATCATGTTGTTGCTGACTGGAATGAGTGGATGCCGAAGAGTAAAAAGGTGGCACATTTCATAGGCACTACTGGAAATTTCTTAAGCACCTGGTGAACACAAAATACCAGGGGTGTATTTTGGAACACAATCAGATTTGTTTCAAGAAGTGACACTCTAAAAATATTTACTGTATAAGAGTTGAAAGCATAAATCAATCCCAAATGTGAACACTATCATTAAGGATGAACTGATATTTTAATCAGTGAAATTATCTGTTTTTATGTCATCACTAATCATAAGGACCCCGATTCTGTAAGTTGCTCCACACTAATGGACATCTGTACTCAGATGATAGAGTCCTGACGGCTTCAGTTGAGTGCAGGGGTCTGCCCACAGATAAGAACTTGTAGGTTTCACCACCATAGCTTCTAAAATTAGCAGTATTTAAACATGCACCTGAAAATCATAGTCCAAAATAATAGAATGTGGAAAAAATGAACTCCTAAATACAACAAAACCAACAAACATACTACAGCTCCCTCCTGAGTCTATGTGTATATGAAAATGCCTAACTAGCTAGATATTGCTGTATTTCAGAATGGGTGGGTAGAAAGTTTTGGGAAGATTTTTGAACATTGATCCTAATTCTTTTATGAAGTTTTTTAAATTATTATTTTTTCTTTGAGTACTTGGTCATGTCGATTCCATTTTAGGTGTGTGTGCTCTCCACATGCTCCAGTGGCGGACGTTTTCCCCTCAGCAGTATTTATAAGGCAATTGTTCTGGCACCCTCTGGCTGCCAGTGACAGTGCATGGCATATTCACTACTCCTAGTAACATTGTTTAGGCTTCAAGCCCATGAACTAGAGTCTGATGTGAATCCTTTCTCCACATGGTCACATCTTATTAGGTCATCAGTAAGAAGGCCAGAGACAATGCTGGTTTTGACAGAGCTATGTTACAACTTACACTGCCATGAACTCCCACTGCCCGCCTCCAGGGGTACTGCTTAGAGTCACATAAAGTGGAATGGGGACACAAGCAAGCACGTGAAGAAGAAAAGTCAGTTACTGGTTCCGTAATTGGTGTTCTTCAAGATGTGTTGCTCATGTCCATTCCATGACCCACTCTCATTCCCCACTGTTGGAGTTCCTAGCAAGAAGGAATTGAAGATGGGGGCACCTGGATATGCCCCTTATACTGTGACGTAAGTGCCCCTCCAGAAGATGCCAGAGACACTCCCCTACAGCTACTGCTGGTGGAAAAATTTCTGGTACCAGTGTATGTGGTGAACACACACACAATCTGGAATAGTAATGAGCAATATATCGCGAAGAATACCAGTTACGGAACAGGTAAGCTGTCTTTTGTTCATATGCCTAGAAAAAAAGGATATGTACATTTTTTTGTAAACTGATATAAAATAAGGCTTCGAAGGACCAACAAAGTAAACAAATTCCATAGTTGGGTTCCCTATCCTCAAAAACAGTATCTCCCAGACATACAGAACTAGGAATTGGCATAATGACTGTCTTAGTTATCTTAATAGTTATGGTAAAATAGAGACTAAGGCATATTTATGGTACATAGAATCCAACTCATAAATGGATTTAGAGATCAAAATCAACACCTTGAACTGCATCCTGAATATACTTTGAACATTGAGTAGTGTGATTAACCTTTGACTTCCTCGTTTGCCCTTTGCCCAGTAATCTGACTGCCAGAATTTATTCTTAAATTCCAAATTTTGGATAGACTTCAAACAATAATCTTTTAAAATTCAGTCTTCCAGAAAAATAGTTCCTTCCTTGCCAATGACCTTAAATAAATATAAATTGCATTGGCCAAGTATAGGTAATCCTGTACCAGTGACAGAATTAAAGTCTTATATCTTGAGACCCATCATTGCTAGAAGGATGGTTTTATATTATCGGAAAAGGAGAGTCTCAGCTATAGATTCTCAGCTTTCCAGACCAATACAGCCTTGCTTCTAGCCTTGGGAAGTCCTGAGAAATTGGACTTCAAATTCATGCCATTTTTATGCATTGAAAGCTATTTTGGTAGCTTTCAGAGAATTTTAAACTTTATTAGTTATATTCTTTTTCTCCCTCAGAGGAGATCTTTGAGTTGGATTCATGGTATTAAGTTTTTATAGCTATACGGATACAAAATATAGTACCAATAAAATGTTGAAAAACTCTCTAAAACACTAAGACATGTTAAAATAGTATTTCTGTTAAATATATGGCATTTAGAGAATACACGATGTGGCATGAAGCTTTTATTGGTGCTCATTTGTGATGACTTGCATAACTCACTCTAGGCTTTGCTATTTGTGAGTAATGCAGCCATCCAAACTCATGTCAATAAAATCTTTATGCCAAACTTACACCATCATGTATTTGACCATTTTTTCTGTCTTGCTCTCTCAAGTCAGGCAGACAGTGGTGATTCCTTTCTTAAAGTGAGTGTGGGGAGAAATTATGTGTAGATGAAAAAGAAAAGCCCACGTGCACCCAACCCTACTTATAAACAGCTTTACTTCTTGTGACTTCCTTGGCATCTGAAAGCATGGAATGACCAATAATTTGAAAACAAACAAAAAAATTACAAAAAACTATTGCGAAGTAGAGCTTAAGATGTGCCAAACATGAACATGATTCGAAAACATATCTAATGATGGTTCTCTGGACAACTCTAATAGGTAGAGACCTGCTACTTTTGTACATTGAAAGCTGAGATTCTGGAGAGCAAGATGGCACCCTACAAACAAAAACAGCACAGAAAATAGGCTGGCAACTTGGCTGAATTTGAGCCCTGGAAATTGGTGACTTGTTCTGAGATGTTCCTTGTGAATAAAGTTGTTAGAATAATGTAACTGAAGGGTCTGCTAAAAGTTAGTGATTTGCGCTGCTATTGTTACTAGTTCAGTTTTTATTTGCCATATGAGAATGCTTGTAGTTAGTTATTGTGGACTATGGTATTTTTATTCTGAGAGATAAGAGGAAGAAAGTAATTCCAAAACATAAGGGAGTTCCCCCTTTCCCTTTCTCATTAGCTGCTTGCATAGTGTGTTTCTTCATTGTGTCTTCTGAACTCCAAAAAGGCCTCTTCTAAGTATAATAGCTCAACTAAAAAGACATTTCAGTTTAAATAAATGAAATAGGAAATTTTGTAATGGGAATTATATTTACACCCTAAACTGCAGTA
The DNA here is from genome assembly GCF_052426305.1 of Pelodiscus sinensis. Taxonomy (NCBI): domain Eukaryota; kingdom Metazoa; phylum Chordata; order Testudines; family Trionychidae; genus Pelodiscus; species Pelodiscus sinensis. The sequence continues at coordinate 49,585,373 of NC_143056.1, read as the reverse complement.
TGTATAGCAATTTCAGGAACTTAACTTTTCCTTGGTCTGTATAAAACTAATAAAAGTTAGATCTGCCCCATGTGCAAACATTTTAAAATGTTACTATTTATTGTTTTAAATTATTTCATTTGTAGTAACATGAAAATGTAAAAACGTATGGCAAATTGTAATACAAAAATATTCCTAATTTTGGTGGATTTGAAGTCACTAGCAGAGACCATGCTGGACTGCCACTGAGTGTAAAACAGTAAGCTTGGAGACCTGCTAAATGAGGTGGTGGAGAGCTCTTTGACTGTGATTATGGAGATAACTACTCTTTCCATTTAGCTCCACCCTTGTGGTGTTAATTTTACATACCATACAATAGTATTAAAGTGTATTCAAAACAACACAATATAGTTAATAGAAATGTAGCTGATTCTCATGTACTGGCAGCCACAAGGATCTATGATGAAGTGATATTGCCAGTATTTTGTAGGCTCAGTTATTGTGCTGGAGCAGGAACCAGCAGCCTGAGCATGGCTAGATGTATCTTAAATGAAGTACCGAGGTAGGGGAAGATGAAGAAGCACACCTTTTAATTCCACTGAAGAACATAGGACTAAGAGAGCTTTTTGGAGGGACTAATTATTGTAAATGGTAAATATTTGGCGTTTAACAAGGCAGCTTGTTGATATGGGAATAGAGAGCTTTTAAGTAGTAATGTCCTAAACGTCCCTTCCTGGGTTTTAATTTTGCAACTAGATCTGTATGGATTGGATGGACTTGAGTCCATGCAAAGCTTTATTGGAGTCTAAAGTACAGGGGTCTGTCTACATCAGTCATTTGAAAGATCCAGGCTTTTGTTTAATTGTTACAAGTCAGGTCAAATAACTCTCTTTCTAAATTGAGGGAAGCTTTATGAATCTCTTCTCAGGTCTCTCTTAAAACATTGTTATTATTGTGGCCTGCACCAATACCTCTTTGAATGTGATAGTATTAGAATTCTAAAGTTAAGTTAAACTAGGCAAGCCCATTATATGAATGAGAGACTTCAAGGAAGGCATACTGTTACCAAGGATGTTAAATATTGGTTAATTAACTAGTCGAGTAATCAATGGAATTTCCATCGACTACTCAACTTGTCAATAGGCACTTCCACATTACTCCTTTGAAATGTACAAGAGCCCCTGCTTGGACTCTTGTACATTTCAAAGGAGCAATGCGGAACTCCACGTGTAGCCCAGGGCTGGTGGGAAATCCCACTGACTCCGGGCTTCAGAGTCCCCCGCTGACCCCGGGTTCCATGCTGTGCTGCTGATTTGAAATGCCATGAGGAGCAAGAGTCAGCTGGGGACTCCACACAGCATTTCTCCAGAACTCGGGATCATCTGGGGACTCCCCAGCTGATCCTGGGTTCCGCAGAAATGCCGCAGAGCCCGTGATCAACTAGCAGGTCCCCAACTGACCCCGAGCTCCACAGTACCCCTTTGAAATGCCACCGTTGGAAGAGCCACACAGCTGAGCATGGGCTTACCCTGTGTTTTTATGCATGTTTTATCCCATACTTCCTGCTGTCTGAATACCAGCCTTTAAGCACATACCTGTATGTGCTTTGAATGCATACGCATGTGTATGGCCAGGAATATAGCTAAACAAATGTTTTGCTTTAAGGCATGCTCATATCTTCCCACTTTGCAGTGAACATGTGGCTAACGCACATGTGGGCAAGCTCTTTTGTCGTCCAGTGCCATTCCACAATACCCAGAGCCTGTATCTTCCAACACTTCTAACCTTCTCATTCCCCTCCTATGCGCCAGAAGATACCGCCTAGTTGATGTACAACTGGTTGGAATTTTACCCTTCATTCCATGTAGCCTTCTCAATTTGCCGCACATCTGAGTCCTGTTCTGCCAAATAGTGTTACAAGACCCCTACGTAGTGTACTGCTAACAGATCAGTGGAACTCGTGAGGGTCCTGGTTAACCTGTGGAATGAGTCATGCAAGGAACATGATTTTGGGTGTGCATCCTAAGTCTGCACTGATATGAGAACATCTTGAAGATGGTGGTGCAAATGTAGACAGATATCAAAGTAGACAGATATCAAAGATTTCAGACTTTCTATTTCAAGGCTAAGCTTGCCACTACCTCCAGCACAGAGCCTATTGTCATGTATGATGGCCTTTTAAGCAGTGATGGAAGGAGAAAATGGTCTTGAATTTTCTTCAGCCTGTCTAAAGAATGAGGAACGAGAACTAACCAGAGCAGAAGTTGTCTGAGGAGCTACTCACCATGATGGCCACCATGATGCAGTACCATCACTAGAGACAGTAGACTCTCCGTGCTACCACTGTCTTACAAACCAGTGCAATCACTGGAGCTGGGTTCTAGGGTTGGGCAACTCTATGAACAGGAAAGGACAGAATACCATGTTCACTTCACCCCCCATGCAACCCATTGAGTCAGAAGGAAGGAAAAACAGGTAAATATGTGATATGCAGTTCCACTACAGTCCTCTCTCCGTGAGCTTGCAACACTCCAGTTGGGCTGGAGTGGCCCCGGTAATGTGGGTAGGGGCTGCTCAAGTCCACTGCTTCTCGCCCTGCACAGGACTGCCCATGGGCCCGGCAGCCTGTATGCAGGAGCAGCTTCCTGGGTACCAATTAACTGTTACCCAGTAAGCCTCACCAATTGAGGGTGATGCTTACTGGTTAACTGGTTACCCATTAACATCTCTACACATGAGTGCCATTGATGGGCCTCAGTGCACTTGGGGAAGCCCATCCTCTGAAAGCCAGCTATTATTATGATAGCTATGTCCACCACTTGCAGGTACACCACAGAATTAATTTCCCCTTAAAATTCCACCACCACAGGAATGACAGTTGACTTGTTGGCAACACCAAATTGTTTAGCCAAAGACCTGTAGCAGTCTGGGGTAGCCAGCTTCCAGGTGATAAGATGGCAATGGAAAACCACTCTTGGCTGCTATGGCCTCTCTCATTTGCATGTCTTGATGTTGGAAGATTGCAGCAAGTATCTCACACAGCTCCATAAAGATTTGGTTCCTCTTGTGGAAATTCTGGAGCCATTGATGGTTATCCCAAAGCTGCCTGGTGCTTTATCTCACTTGACGTGCTAGTTTTCCTACGCTAGAAGTGCCAGTCTATAGCTGGGGAAAATGCAGTGATTGCAGCAGGTAACAGGTATCTCCAGTCTGCCAGGAATGAACTTCCTTCTGAGTCCTGCTGCTGCGTTCTTCTAAGAGAAACTGAAATGCCTTCTACCATCTCGCAGTATGTACATTGCTGCAAGCTTATCCAACAGTGCTGGAGCCTTAACTTAGCACTGGCTAGATCAGATAAAAGGGTGGAGCGTGCAAAACTAGAAACTTCTTAGTTCAATGTATTGGCAGCCTAAGAACACTTTTACATAGTTATACAGGAAGGATAGACACGTTGTGCCACAGTACACTGCAAGCCAATCATTAGAGCAAGTCACATTTAGTGAGGTGCTGAGAACCCTTGGATACACTCTCAGAACCCCTAGCACCAAAACCATTTTACTGAAGTACCAGGGTAGACATGCCTTTGTGAGTATGGCTCATACAGCTCTGCAGTGTGGGTTCTTGGAGGCCTACTTGGCTAGCACGAGCACTCATTTATGGATAAACTCTGAAGTGTAGATGTACCATTAGTTACTACTGGTAAATAATCTTTGGATCTTAATATAAAAGATAGTGTAGGAATGTGAGGTGTTTATTCTTATAATAATAACTGTCAAGCTAAGTGAGTGACTGTCAAGAATATCAGGCTATGTTAAGTTAGAGGTTATAGAAAAGACTTGGGACTATACTCCATCTGTCATCAACATGCATGGAGTTAGTGATTAATGAGAATACTTTGTGTGTTCTACACCTGAGTGAAGACAGATTATCTAAAATGGATATGAGAATTAAATATTTACTTTTGTTGCTAAAACGTTGATTTAAAAGGGGTGTGTATGTTTCTCTGGTCTGCAGTGCTGTGTCCAAGCAGTCTCTGATTACTTCTGTTATCTTATTTATGGCTGTAGAAGGTAAACAAGAACCTTTGAAGCTGCCCTCATTTGGTGTGCATGCCCTACATTGTTGTTGATCTGAGGAAGTGGGTCTGGCCCACAAAAGCTCATCACCTAATAAACCATCTTGTTAGTCTTTAAAGTGCTACATAGTTCTGTCTTTTGTTTCACTTTTTAATAGTTGTCCAGTTTATACCAAGCCTTTCGTAAAGGAGATCAGAATGTTAAATTACACCAACATGTCTGTGAGGTTTCAGTCAGTTTTGTTAATCTTTTGGTTACTGAAGTATCAGGTGGCAACAATGTAGGTAAGTGTCTTGTAGTTTCCATTTGTCCCCCTCCTTGTCTTTCAGGGATTTTAAAATTAACACTTTTGAATTGATTCAAGTTTTTAAAATTAGCATGACCACAAAGTATTGTGAAAGTTTTCCTTGGTTTAGATCCAAATGCTTCACATATGAGTTATACATGTGATTAGCTTTACGCAGGTGAGTAGGCCTATTCAAGTCAATAGGAATGCTCAGGTACATAAAGTTAAGTGCATTGATAAATCTTTCTAGGATTGAAACCTTATCTTGTGTCATGTAGAGTTCATTTTCACATGAGCTGCTAATGTTTGCTGATTTCTCTATTATTGTATTAGCCTTCCACAGAATAGGTTTTCAGTAGTGTTCCCTGTAAGCTGAGCATTTGCCCAGGAGCAATTCAGGTGCTGCCCAGCTGATTAGCACGAGTACCCACAGCGGGCAGCATGTGTTTCTATTGGTGATGCATATCCACACATATCTCGGTGCCCATAACAACATTTATTCCATGCATGGATGGAAAAATTAGAGGGAACGCTGTTTTTCATGTTCTTGGTTGTGGAGACACAAATTGATTTTTAGCCATTACAGATAACATTGCTTTGTATGTGTGCTGTGCTCTATCTGTAAAATACCTTAATTACAAAAGTTGAATAATTGCTGCTTTAAAAGAATTGATACATTTACTATCTAAAGAAAAGTGTAGCAAGCTGTGATATTTACTTTGTTAGTTGTGTTTTGGAACTATTTTTATAGAATATATAACATTGGCAATATTCTTCTCATGCAAAATCAAATCCTATTGATTTAATTTGGCTGTGTGCAGAAAAAAATTGAAGAAACAACAGAGGCTCCAATGGAGAAGTTATGCTGATTATCGGATTGCTACTTATCTCATGCACTTCAATAGCTTGGCAGCAGTATATAGTACTTTGTCAAACTGCCTTTGGAATGGGAACTAGAAGGAAGTAAATAATGTTCCTTCATCTGGGTTTTGTAGTGTTGACACACAGTGATGGGTGGGTTTATTATAAAATGCAGAGGATGAGCTGTAAATGAGTAAGCCAAAATAAAAATAAACAACAAAAAATTCACAAAGAGCAATGTAAGAGCCTCATTCAACAACTTTTTATGTGAATAGTCCTTACTAAAATGGGCAGCACCATTTGAAACCAATGGGGCTATTTTATGAGTAATAACTGTTCTCCTAAGTGCGGATTTGTAAAACCAAGTCTTTAATAGATACATGTAAACATAAAAGGGAAGACTTTCTCCCAGAAACTCAAGAACTGTATCCAAACTGCTGGTAGAGGCTGGGCAAAGCCAAGATAGCAGTACATAAACTTCGTGGCCTCCAGATTCTATTTGGCGGATGCTGTTTGAATGCTTGTGACATCAGAGGTTATAATGTCTCTCAGGGTGTTACATTTTTGTTTGGAATGGGAAAGAGAGAAGAACCACATAGGTCTCCAAAAGTAAGGAATGTGGAGATGGCTATGCAGTTGTTCCATAGTACTCCTCTAGCATTGTTTCAAGAGAAAGTGTTGACACCAGATTAGTACATTTTACTCACCTCAGATGGCAACAGCTAACTGTACTGAATGTTGCTGAAAGATATGGTTCAATGAGTATAATTGTTAGTCCATTGGCCATGGAAAGTAGAAGGTAGTCCACTAATGCCTTCCAATTGAGAACATTACATCCTCAGAATAAGATTTGACCTCTAGTGAAAGACGGAGTCAACTGGGCAAATGTTTGGGAGAGAGCTAGACATTAGGGATATTTAAAATTTCAGCAGTTACAGGATTACATGCAGGGGGACAGGCAGCTTTTATTTTTTCAGTTTTGTCAGTTATGTACTTTCATGCTTACACATGTGTAGGGGATCATGGCTGCACAAGTTAGAGAATATAAAGGTAATAGTCTGCACTGCTGAAACAAACTAGTCCTTTGAAAGAGCACACAGTATCTGATGTAGTTGGATGGCTGCAGGCCATACTCAGTGTTCAGAAAGGTCTTGTTTATAAATATGTTTAGGCAGGTGCATGAACTAAGTAGTTAGTACTCTTCTGACCCTAAACAGAGCTAAAGAATGGTTAGCAGTGCTTTTTATTGCTTGAATTTTCATGTGGAGAGGTTATGCTACTAGAACTGTCTTTGGTTCCAATACTTTGAGTGTTATTTGTGGTTCTTTTATTTCTTCATTCATGTTTTATTAACCTGTGGAAATAATTATTACAAGTGGGGTGCTCTCAACAGACAAAACACAAACATCAAATAATAAATGTTTTTAAGAATACCTGTACCTTTTTTAGAAAAGCCTACACGCAAAAAAGCACCACAGAGACAGATCAATGTAGAAAATATATTGGACATCTTTTAGTATTTGTCAGAAATGTTTGTAATTTACAGATCCTTGACATAGTAGAAAATAAAACCGAGGATGATACATTGTAACTTGTGGTTTTAAAACTGATTGTAATTAATGTCAGTCCTTGAGATCTAATGAAACTGTACCTGATCCAAATCTGTTCTTTACCCTGTGGCAGTTCAGCCTCTAGAGTATGCTTTCTTAAGTATTCAGTGCATGTCCATGAGTAGCTCACATGAATAAGCTGGGCTTGATGGGATCTTTGGCAAAGTTTAAAATTGCATCATTCTGGTGATAAATTTTTTTGCTGACATTAGAGATTGTTTGCTGATGCTATTTGGAATAAGGTAGTATGGCCACGTCAAATGTCTGAGAACTATAGAGCTTCATTAAAACTAAGATTGTTTTGAAGAAAATCTTTCTGACAAGGTTGTGTGTGTCTGCAACAGAAAGAAAGAGAGGGTGGTGATATTTAAAAAAAATAAATTATTGGACACTATACAGGTGTAGCTGGGTGAATGACATTTAATGGGCTGCAGTATACAGAAGGTCAGATTAAATAATCTGGTCCTTTCTGGCCTTAATATCAATTGTTATATGACAGTATAGGTGCTGTTGGTTTGTTTTTGTGATTAAAAAAATGGGGAACTACATACTATTTGTGTTTGAAACTCAAAGACCAGTAGTAGAAAATATACCTATACTCATGTGAGCAACTCATGGATATGAATGAAATGGGCAATTTAGTTCCCCAGGCTTATCCATAATGCTTGGCTTTCAGTGGGAAAGAAATGGACAGTTTGAGGCTGCATGACTAATTGTGGTATTCCCTGCACCATGAGGAATGATGGTGGTAGTTTTGTCTAAGTCTGTCTTAAAGCTCATCTCTCTTGCAGTTTTTGAAAGTTTTTGGTCTTGTGACCAGTCTAGAAAGATTTACATTTGTGCTTAAAATGCAGGATTAGCATTAATACAGACCACTCCATTGTTGGTAAGGAGCTTTGCTATCCAGCCTGAGAGAAAAAAATGGTAAGTGGGTACATATTTTCCACTGGTAAGAGGCAGGAATCTGTGGTTGCTAGAGGTCAGAGGTAAGGAGAGGAAGGATTGGTAAAGCAAGTGAAAGAAGAGAGAAATTGTGTCAGTAGCTTCTGAGAAGGTGGGAAAGGGAGGAGAGAAAGCAGTTGGAAAACTGGAATTGGAAGCTGAAGTAGGGAGGTAAAAGGATTGGGAGGGGGTCAAGATTTGAGACTCGATGAAGTGTGTGGGGAAATGCAGTTTTGATTTGTAAATGATAATTAAGAAATGCTGAAAAATGTGGAAATAGGCGATGTGCTATAGGACCATGATGTAAAGTCAGGAACAGAGGCATGATGGCGATGTGAGAATTGTAGGGGTACAGAAATAAATGGAACAATATACCGAGACCCAGTGAATGAAGGTGAGGAAACAAATGGAACATGATAATGTGCAGAGAAGCAGGCCTGAATTCTGGTTTGTGAGATTTGGATGGAAGCAATAGCAGGGATGAGAAGATTATAAAAGCAACATGTTTGAATATAATAAAAAATTACATGCTGATTTTAATAATACCTTTGTAATGTGTGTAAAACATCAACATTCAACATGTAGCTATTCATAATGTGCTCAGGCTGTCACAGAGACAGAGATTGTTCCGAATTAGAACATCATAGTTTCAACAGCTTTGTGGGCAGCCAAGTTTGGAAAAGTTTGACTTTTTCTACCTGTAAATATTAATATTTAACCAATACTTATTTGGAAAACACAAAGCTAATGGGCAAACATTAGTAATCTTGAGTGAGTGAAAGGTGATTATGATTGAAAATCTGGACTTCTCATCATATCTCTGTGTGTTATTTTGTAGCATTAGATGTGGTATTTTCTTTCACTTCCAATACAGTGTTGCTATGCATTCATAGCAAGTGTGTCAGCCATCACACTTCAAAACTCACGACATGGAGGTGAGTTTTAGAAGCTTTTATGATGTGTGTCTTTGGTGAAAGTAGTATGAGGGTATGCTGGTAACTGACAAAAAATTAAAAATCTGTCATGTAAAAAAATTAGTGGGAGTTCACCTGACTAACTTTTGAAGAACTTTCATGGCAGAATTCTTACAGAAATTATTATATGATTTAAATGAATGGGAGATACATTGTTCTTGTCTGGGTTCGAATTTTCCCAAAGCTTGACTGCATTTGGACCAGTTTTCATTTAAGAACAGTCTGTAGATAAAATGTTTAATCTTTACATTTCTAGCTAGCTTTTGCTGTCCTATAAAAATGAGGGATTAAAGTGAAGGTGGCACTATATATCTGCTCCTCTCACATTTTGAATGACATGTATACAGTATGCTAAGAAGGGAACGGAATGAGGACTAAACGAGTGGCTTTGCTCGACAGGGTCCTGAATCATAGCTCACTAAAGGCTGCATAGAATCATAGAATCATAGGACTGGAAGGGACCTCGAGAGGTCATCGAGTCCAGCCCCCTGCCCTCAAGGCAGGACCAAGCTCCGTCTACACCATCCCTGACAGATGACTATCTAACCTGTTCTTAAATATCTCCAGAAAGGGAGATTCCACCACCTCCCTTGGCAATTTATTCCAATATTTGACCACCCTGACAGTTAGGAATTTTTTCCTAATGTCCAATCTAAACCTCCCTTGCTGCACTTTAAGCCCATTACTCCTTGTCCTGTCCTCAGAAACCAAGAGGAACACATTTTCTCCTTCCTCCTTGTGACACCCTTTTAGATATTTGAAAACCGCTATCATGTCCCCCCTTAATCTTCTTTTTTCCAAACTAAACAAGCCCAGTTCATGAAGCCTGGCTTCATAGGTCATGTTCTCTAGACCTTTAATCATTCTTGTCGCTCTTCTCTGCACTCTTTCCAATTTCTCCACATCTTTCTTAAAATGTGGCTCCCAGAACTGGACACAGTACTCCAGCTGAGGCCTAACTAGTGCAGAATAGAGCGGCAGAATGACTTCACGAGTTTTGCTTACAACACACCTGTTGATACAACCTAGAATCATATTTGCTTTTTTTGCAACAGTGTCACACTGTTGACTCATATTCAACTTGTGGTCCACTATGACCCCTAGATCCCTTTCCGCCATGCTCCTTCCTAGACAGTCACTTCCCATCTTGTATGTATGGAACTGATTGTTCCTTCCTAAGTGGAGCACTTTGCATTTCTCTTTATTAAACTTCATCCTGTTTACCTCTGACCATTTCTCTAACTTGCTAAGGTCATTTTGAATTATGTCCCTATCCCCCAAAGAAGTTGCAACCCCACCCAGTTTGGTATCATCTGCAAACTTAATAAGCGTACTCTCTATCCCAATAGCTACATCATTGATGAAGATATTGAACAGTACTGCAGAAGGATTCCCATTGACTTCATTGGGACATGGATCAGGTCCCAGGTTCTTTTCTCTTCAAGATTTCTGATGTATATAAGATGATAAAAGAGCAAAACTTAAATACTTGTGAGAGCTATAGGATTATCCCTGTAAAAAAATTGAAAGTTGCAACATATCCAGTCAGAAGCTGTATTTTCAGAGATTTCTCAGTTACAAAATTGCTGATGGGAACAAGATGTTGGGGCACTTCAAGTTTAGCTAAACAAATAAAGACAGTTTATATTCTTGCCCCACAGAACAATGCTCACTGCACAGTAGCAGCTAAGTTACTTTTGAGACGGCTTTCCTTCCCCCTTGTGAGCATATTTTATTTAGGCTAGTGTCATCCCAGGGTCCCTTGCCCTATTTTGTGTTCCTGTCTCTCCCCAAACCACAGAAAAGATCATAGTGTGTTTTTGTAAATAATACAGTCCTAGAGCAGGAAGGGACCACGAGAGGTCATCTAATCCACATCCCTGCACTCATGCCAGGACTGCTGTCTAGATCATTCCTGAAAGGTGTTTGTCTAACCTGCTCTTAAAAATCTCCAGTGATGGAGATTCCACAACTTCCCTATGCAAGTTGTTCCAGTGCTCAACGATCCTGACAGGAAGCGTTTCCTGATGTCCAGTCTATACCTCCCTTGCTGCAATTTGATGGATCATGCCACAAGAATTCTAAACAATTGGAAGCCAATCAGAGCTGTAGATCTGCAACATACTGATTTATGGAACTTTTTATGCTTTTCAATATACATGAGATTTAATCATTGCTCAGATGTTTGAATTGATTAAATGAAAAGAGTCAAGGAGTATAATAATTTGTTTTACAGTATCCTAAATTCAAAACTCTGGTCATCTGAAGAAGTGGGCTGTGCTCACGAAAGCTCATGGTACCATCTGCATTTTTTGTTAAAATGCTGCCAGACCATTTGTTGTATTTTAAGTTTATCCTGTACAGACTAAGTCGGCTACCCCCTCAAGCCGTACAATTTTTGTTTCTCTTTAATTTACATCATACTGCATAAGGGCTTCAGTGAAAAGTAACTTATAACCATAGCCTTAGAAGGTAACGATTTTTCAAAGTTCATGAGGTTAGAGAACCTGATATAATGGTCTCACAGTATGAAGTGGAATTGCCAGAATAACAGGCATCCAGCTCAACTAATGTATCTTTCATTAAACTCCCACTGCACAGAGGTTATCTGCTAAAGTCCAAAAGTTGGCGCATTAGTGACTTGAGTTGGAGATAGACAAGCAAAAGACAATAAATGGACTGAAGCAAGCAAACACAGTCCCCTGGAGGAGTTAAGAGTTGGGAAGGGCTTAGATAAGGAGGAGATAGATATTCAGTCAGACAACATTAAGTCAAACCCAGGAGATGGGCATTTGAGAGGAGGGACATCATGTTATAAATCGAGTCTTGTCACTAATGAAAGCTGTGATTTAGTGAAGTTTTTTTAAATATTACCTTGACCCCTGTGCTGTATGTGATACATTCAGTTCCTCAAAGCAGCATGAACATTTATAAGTAATTATTATGAGATAAATGGCTTAATGTTACCAACTATGGCATTAAGTATCAGAGGGGTAGCCGTGTTAGTCTGAATCTGAAACTATGGCATTGCTTTTCTGTTTAATGATAAAGCAGAAGTTAATGAAAAATGCACAGATCTGATATACTGTGAATAAAAAGTTGTTGGCTTATTTCGGGATGCTGGGTAAGAGGCTTCCCTTTCATCTGGATTATGTTGTGGGAAAAATATAGTAACTTCTTGTCAGTATTATAGAACAAAGCTGGTAATATAATGGAGAAGTTAATGAATTTGATAAAACTCTTGTGTATCTCTGTGGGCTATGTTCATGATTTTGTTTTTTTCACAATGTAATGCCTTCTTTTAAAATATATTCTATAAAATGAATCACATGTCTGTAGTTTCATTTAGGTTTAAAACTGGTATGTGTACTCATAGATGTGTAAAACAAACTAGATTAAATAAATCTGAATCATGGCAAATGCCAAAGGGCTGTTAGGCTCACAGGAGCATTGCTAAGTAGTGGTGATTAGTTTGACACACTGTAGCATGCATGTAAAAAGTTAAAATTGCAACAGCAATATAATATTGCTCAAAGACAGAAATAACAGTACCTTCCTCTATGCATTTGCATGAATGCCTGGAGAGAGCTGAATTTGCAGGTTTTAGCTCACAGCAAGTGACAAAATTGCAAGCTTGATCTCTTAAGTTTCATGAAGCTTTCTTTTTTAGGCCTAGAATGTATTTTATGTAAGCATTGTCAAGTAGAAACACAAGGAAATAGTGCAGTGCTTTATTAATTACTACTATCATCCTAGGTGAGTAAAGAGACTTAAAAATTCACTTCTAAAATCTTGTTTTTAAAGGTTGCATATTTTCAGTTAATGTGAATGGTTAAGTCTCCAGAATTTCATACATTTATTTTAGATTGATTTTTTTACATTGACCTATTGCTGTTAAATTGGAGCCAAGCTTAAAATCAGCATTTAGCATTTAATGGAACGAACAAACTAATTCTGCAGTTTAACTCAACATTTGCAGTAAGATGACTTGTACCCTAATGGCTTGTAATTAATTTTTTCCAAAAATCATATTTATGATAGTCTGCAGATTCAGGGCTTTATCTAATATATAATGTTCATTTTGAGCCTTTAATTGCATTTAAATTAAAATTGGCTTAGCAAGAAGATGAATTGCGGGAATGCATCAAACCACTCAGCATGTCCTGAAGATGTGAGCCTGAAAATGCAATTTGGTGGAGATGTGCAGAATCATTTGGAGTTCATTAATTTTTATTGCACAAGTAGTTTCACTAAAGTAGGTTATTTTTTTGAAAATTATATTTATATTTATGTCAATAGCTGAATATTGTATTAGCCAATACATCTGTTAGAGTTTAACCACCTGGTCAAATGGGGATTGTTCACACTGTGCCGAGAAGCGATTGTGTTTGCCCTTTACTTTCATTTGGGGAGTTGCATGCAATACAATAGTATTATTATAACTGTGTGTCCTGATGAAGTCAAACAAGTGTCTTTCCAGGTTTCAGAGTATATAGTCTGAAAGAAAATTGTGACTCTTGATCTTGTAAGCTGTTTTCATTTGTGACCTTCTAAATCTTTGCACTCTGAATAATCTTTATTTAATTATTTTCATGGTACTAAGGTTCTGACCTGGTCATTGAAATGAAGGGTTATTGACGTGTAACTCAGTTTTGTGGCTTAATGCAGTGTACTTTGTCTGGCCAACTTGTAAGTGATCCTTTAAATTGCAGATGCGGCCAAGGTTATAGGATTTAATTATAATGTCACTTTACAATTGTAAAGAAAAAAAGACCTTTTGCCTTGCTAAATGAATACAAATTATGCACAATTTAGAAATACAAAAGAATAAAAATTAATGTTTGTTCTTCTTGCCAAATTATTTACATTTCTACAACCCATAAATGGCACAGTAATTCCATTAAACATTTGTGCTCTTCATTTAGTGATTTGTATACAGTAGTTATTCATAAAGTAAAACTGTCAGCATTCGCCACTTTTGCCCCTCCTCTCCTCCCCTTCTCTTTTTTCCTTTGCAGACAGTGTAATTAGAGGTGGAAAATGCTATGTGCAAATGCCTGTTACAAGGATTAAATTATATAATCATGGTAATGATTTTCTCTAAAACTCTTACTGCCAACTGTAACATTTTTCACTTCACCAGGTTTTTTTGTGCTGTCGTATTTTATGAGAAAGTGGAAATATTTCTCCATTCTGACAATCTGCTGCAAGTTACTAGTTTGTGGTCAGAGATGATAGAAGCCCATATTCATTTAATACTCGCCAATCAGAACTTGACAGAGGTATTGCTTATTTTCTCATTTCTTCACTGAAGCATGCCGGTGTAGTTTAGTCCCTAATTACTCTCAGACTGAGACGTTCCAAATATTCCCATGGTGGTAATATTTTTCTGCCTGGATGAGTCATTACGTTGTTTGGCAGACTGAAAAACCAGCCTTTCGTTGTTGGAACACTACCCCTCATGTAGCACCACATCTTTTCCTCACTGCTGTCTGTTCCATGACTTTCATCCTGCTGTGACATTTCAAGCTGTAGTGTACGAAAGCACATTTGCCTTCCTTCTATCTGACTGATTGGATTGGTGCCAGTTCTTTCTTCGGGGCCAAGGACAGGAGACTGGGATAGTCTGAATAGAACTCCTTAATGATCTAATGGAGCAGTGGCTCTCTCCTGCTGAGAGATATGGCTTATTTGTTTGCTGGTTACAGAAAAGGTCAGGGAAATCCTTTTCAACAAAGGCTGTGACAGTGAGAATGTGCAATACCACACGTTCTTGGTGTTTGAATAACTTCATCCATCAGGTGTTCCCCTCATGTTAAAATTTTGTTTCTGTTTTCATTTCATTTTCAATATCCTGCAGATGGCAGAAAGATGAAAGTGATAAATTCTACAACTGGGTAATATAAAACTGAACGTCATTCCTCCTAAAAGAAAGGAAGCTTCATAGAAGGAGTTTAACTCCACTGGATGTTATATGCAAAGGTAGTAAAATTTTAGAAATGTAGCCAGTCAAGCCTATTCGATATTTTACTTTTAACAACTTGTAAATATTGTTTGCATTTTTTCCCACTGAGTTCAACATGTACCATAATTCCTATTTGCCATTCGTATGACTTTAATGATACAGTAAATATTATTGTTCAGCTCCTCTGCAGTGGCTGAGAAACACACCTCAGTCATGAGACAGCATCTGTGTATGCACATACACAGTGCTTGTGTTCCCTTACCAACCAGGAATCCCAAATGGTTGATATACTAGCCAGGGTTCAATGAGGTATAGGGAATCATAGAACTGGAAGGGACCTTGAGAAGTCATCTAGTTCAGTCTCCTGTGCTCATGACAGAACTATTATCTAGATAATCCCTGACATGTTTGTCTAACCTGTTCTTAAAAATCTGCAATGATGGCTATTCCACGGCCTCTCTAGGTAATTTATTCCAGTGTTTATCTGCTCTGATTGGAAGTTTTTTTCCTAATCTACAACCAAAACTGCCCTTGTTATAATTTTAGCCCACTGCTTCTTGTGCAATCCACAGATTTTCCCTCTTCCCCGTTATCATAATCTTTGATGTACTTGGAAGACTGTCATCATGTCCCCTCTTAGTCTTCTGTTCTCCAGTCTAAACAACCCCAGTTTTTCAAATCTTCCCTTCTATGTTATTTTTTCTAGTTACTATAACTGCCAGATTCATTTCCCATTTTGTAAGTTTGGAATTGATTGTTCCTTCCTAAGTGGAGTACTTTGCATTTGTCCTTACTGAATTTAATGGAAAAACCCATCAAAATGTCCTGTGTTGTCAGCAGTGCTATGAGAGAGGCATACTCTTGAAAGGAGCTGTGCCAGCTCTTTCCCACTGTGGTGTGATCCTCACATTACAGTTATGAGGGCTCCAGAATCTGTGTGTGATTTGACTGAAAGCAGCCACACTGTCCCCCCACATCTAGACCACCATATTTTAGATGCAGCTGATGTCTGCTTAAAGGGATACCATCAACTTGAAACTCCCATTTCTGCCTGCAAAGTTTGTTACCTACTGTTATGATACAACACCAATCTGCTTTCTTTAGTGGGTACTTTTGACAGTAATTACTGCTTAGACAGCTTCACTATCGGTATGTCTAAACTAAGCTTTATTTTCGAAAGAGGATATGCAGATACCATGGGAATTTGCATATCGTCTTCTGATCTCACTTTCAAAAGTGAAAATAGTCTGGACATGGGTTTTTTTCGGGAAAAAAACCCTTTTTCGAAAACCACGTAAACCTCATTTTTTAAGGAAGAGCGGTTTTTCGAAAAATTGTTTTTTTTCCCCAAAAAACTGCGTCCAGACTACTTTTACTTTTGAAAGACCTGCTTTCGAAAGAGAGATTAGGAGAAGATATCCTCTTTCGAACATATAGCGTAGTCTAGACATAGCCTATGGCTGGTTTTCCTTTGTTTTTGCATGTCTTTGTCCAGCTGGGCCAGAAGAAGGACAGGAGACAGTGGATGTGGTTTGATTAGACTGCAACTTTATTTTTAAATGTCTGGAATAACCCAGCAGATAAAAGTATTCAGTGCAGGTAATTCCATAATCATTTCAATGTATACCGGAGGACTTCTATCAGCCCTCCCTCTTTACGTATCCTGGTCCTTAGCCAACCTGTTGCTGGTATTTCATCATCTCCCCCTCTTTGAATAAAGTTGGAGGGAACGTGGCTTCCTGTCTTACAAGTTATAGCATCCCTGAACCCCCTGTTTCCTCTTCTTTAAAGAATACCTCCTTTTAATTCCTATACCTGTCTATTTTGTCTGATCACTGTATCTCTTTCCTGCAGAGAACCTGCACTGGACTCCCACCCCACATTTACATAATGAGTCGCAATCCTGTTTCATGTTCACGCCAAATAAGCCCCCAGGAATCCACTGTGGGGAAGGCAAAAAAATCCCCACTTTGCCTTGGAAAATCTGGTAGTGAGACAAAAATTTAATTCTTAGTCTCCTACAAAAGGAATGACTAATGCAGCACTCACAGAAGTACAGTACCCAAACAAGATTGCATCTCTTCCATGGGTGGAAGGGTGGGTACTGAGATGCCTGGTCCAGGTAAAAGAGGACTTTTCTTGACCTGGCATGGACCTATGGAGTCCTCCTGATCTTCCAGTCACCCTGGGGAGATGAGTCCGTGTCCCTGCTGTTGATCTAATCTGTAGCTACAGAAGAAAATTGCTCACAGGCTCCTTAGCTCCTAGAGGGGCTACACATCTTTTCAAGCAAGTCAGACAATGGCCCCGACCACATAACGTGTGGTGAGGCCATTTTTACAATATCAGAGAAACACTTTTAAAATAAAAACATACAAGTTTAAAATGGTCAAGTAAAACTTGGGCTTGTTTAGTTCTGAAAGTACTTTTTGCTTGCTTTTTTTTTTTAAGTTGACTGGATTTCAAATTAATGAGTCTCTATTGTACCAAAATAACATTAGCTTGATATTGAAGCTTTGCACAAAACATGGGCATTGGCAGCACTATGAAATAGTATACAGAATGTTCTTATTGCCAAAGCAATATTTGTAAGTTATGGTGTAATTTTCAAATGCATGCTCCCCAAAGCAAGATCCCCAGAGAGGGACACCTTGAAACTCAGATGTTGTTTCTTAGAAAATTTCAAAATAAGCAAATTTACATTAAATGACTCTGAAAAAATCTTTGTAGGTTAATAATAAAATACTTGCTATATACTTGGGACTGTCTGTCAGCTTGTCAGCATTCCTGTTCTAATCAAACAGACCTGGTGAGATTCAGAAAAATAATGTAACAAAATATTAAGGGCGATGAACAATTTCAGTGATGCTTGTCTTAGAAAGAAACAACAACAAAAATTAATTAATAAAATGCTTGGAAAACAGTGACAGAGAGAGAGAGAGAGAGAGGCTGGTCCCTCCATGTCATGCTTGAACTGTGCTGGAGGTGGAATGTGGGATGCTTGCACTCTGCTCACTCAACTGTATTTGACTAGGGCCGTCATCCCCTCACTTTCACAAGCACCAAATGTGTCAAAAATCTTTCAGAGGAAGTGTAAATTTTAACCAGCCTATTTCTGGTTCATATTTAATGCTGCTTCAAAAAGCTTAAAGTATTTTGACATTGAAGGTGTTCTTCGTATTTCATGGGAGCCAGTATAAATCATCAGGGTAGCGCTCTGTGTGTACATGTGTGTGTGAGTCTTTAATTAAGATATTGGTTCAGCTGCTGTATTCAATAGTAGATAACTGATATTAATTTATTTTAAAACCTCTCAATCAATCCTGTTCAGATAAAGATTTTATCGTTCACATGTGCTGCACAATACTGACCTGTACTGAAATACAGTTTTAGATCTAGCCTGCACTACTGTGATATTAATTTAGAAAAACTCATGTTTGCTTCACGAGTTCCAAACAAACAGGGTTTCACTCACTCAGTCAGCAAAATTTAGATACAGGCAGTCCCCGGGTTACGTACAAGATAGGGACTGTAGGTTTGTTCTTAAGTTGAATCTGTATGTAAGTCGGAACTGGCGTCCAGATTCAGCCGCTGCTGAAACAGATCAGTTTCAACAGCGGCTGAATCTGGACGCGAGTTCTGACTTACATACAGATTCAACTTAAGAACCCCAGGTATCCCCAAGTCAGCTGCTGCTGAAACTGATCAGCGGCTGATTCCAGGAAGCCCGGGGCAGAGGCTTCCTGTAATCAGCCACTGGTCAGTTTCAGCAGCGGCTGACTTGGGGACGCCTGGGGCAGAGCAGCTGGGGTGCTGCTGGGTTGGTCCAGTAGCGCCTCCGCTCCTCGGCGCTACTGGAGCAACCCAGCAGCACCCAAGCTGCTCTGCCCCAGGCGTCCTGATCCAGCCGCTGCTGAATCTGACCAGCAGTGGCTGAATCAGGATGCCTGGGGCAGAGCAGCTGGGGTGCTGCCGGGTTGGTACTGTAGCACCCAGAGCGGCGCTACGGGACCAACCGGCAGCGCCCCACCTGCTGTACCACAGGCGTCCGGAGCAAAGCCACGGAGCACGGGGGCAGCGGGACAGCCCAGACTCGCCATGGCTGTCATGCTGCCCTCGGGCTCCGCGGCTTTGCTCTGCTTTGCTCCCCGTCTCCTTGGTCTGCACACCAGGGGGACGGGGAGCAAAGCCGCGGAACACACGGGCAGCGGACAGCCCAGACGCGTCTGGGCTGTCCTCTGCCCGCGTGCTCCGCGGCTTTGCTCTGCTTTGCTCCCCGTCTTCCTGGTCTGCAGACCAGGGAGACGGGGAGCAAAGCAGAGCAAGGCTGCAGAGCACACGGGCAGCGGACAGCCCAGACGCGTCTGGGCTGTCCGCTGCCCGCGTGCTCCGCCGCTTTGCTTCCTCTCCCTGGTCTGCTGGAGACCAGGGAGATGGGCCCCGTTCGTAACTGCGGAGCCAACATAAGTCGGATCCACGTAATTCGGGAACTGCCTGTATTGGTTCTGGATCTGTCTCCCAGTGTTATAAACTCTGCTTCTTAGAAACTAACAGGGGATGGATATTTTAATTTAATTCCTACCCTGTTCCATTCAGGATAACTAAATGGCTGTTGTATATGCACCATATCTGCCTCTCACCCAGAATTGCCTAAGAGTTGTAATTCAACACAGAGTTAAAGGGTACCCCCTTATGGAAATGATGGGCAATTTATTTTTACTTGTTATTACTGTGAAGTAATAAAATAAGTACAGTAACCAAAAAGTATGTAACCACCCAACCTTAAGGTTATAGATTGAACCTCAAGGGCAAGAAAACTGAGAGGGAAGGTTCCAAATCCGTCCTTATATCACTTATTTCATATGGGTATGGCAGTTCTCTTCAAACAAGAATGATCTTACATACTGTAGTCCTCATATTGCTCTTTGCTTTTAGTTGAGCACTTAGAATCTTTTTCACTTTCAGAGATTTAATAGATTTTTGTCAGTCTTTAATGTTTACTTTTAGAAAGTTTATTTTAAATCCAGGATGGAGTGTGTGTGTTTTAATTATTAAAGAGGCTGGTACAATTTCACATATTGAAGAACAGATTCTGTCGTAGTAGTAGCTGGCAGCAATGTTAAGTGCTTTTCACAGTCAACATTCAAACAGATTATCAGATGGCATATTTCACCCTGTTGTTACTTTAAATGAAGTGACCATGAAATCAACAAATCTGCTGTCAGGTGCCTGTCACTAAGATAGTTCTCCCTGTCACACAATGCTTCACATAACAGGTAATGTGTTTTTAAGAATCAGTCCTGTGTCACCTCATCAAGTCCTTGTTAAAAGATGAAATAAGACGGATGGTGTTGTCTCCTGTGGAGTTGACTGAAATTCAGTAAAAAGCAATACATGTTATACAAAGAAATACCAAAAGGAAAGTAACAGAAACCAACAAAATATGCCTCTTATTGGGCTGCTATTGCCTTTTAACTGTGCCTTGAGACTGATTATTCACTTTTCTTGCTCATTTCATCCTAGACTGCAAATTAATTGGGTCAAGTTTAACTTTGGTGATAAGGACAAGAGGAATTAAACCTCAGTCATTAAACAAATGAGTGCACCATTGTGCCAATAGGTTGTTCACTTCAGACCTGCTTCCACTTCTAGCAGAGATGACACTCATAATTAAATTTTGAGATGTTGTTAACAATAATTTTGTTCTTAAATGTAATCATTAAAGTTGGAGCCATACCTGAAACTAAAGTTATCACATTTTGTAATTCTTTTTATTTTGCATAATGGAACTCTCAAACACAAAGATTTTTGCCATTTTTGTGGACTGAGAGCCTCCAGTGCATCCTATCATGACCTTGGGTCATGTGACAAGCAGCCTGTCTCAGTTTTCCATGTTGGACTGTTAGAAGATTTCAAAAAATTGTGTCCTTTGTCCATTCCTATTCCTTTTCTGCTTGTGCTTTATTAAATTAACATTCAAAATTCAGTTTTCAAGTCTATCCAAAAGTCTGCACAGACAACTGTTTCTTATTCCTCAGCCCCTGCCTTCCTGACTGGGCCCTGTCCTGCTTGGAAGAGCACTCTTAGGGTATGTCTACACTACCCCGCTAGTTCGAACTAGCGGGGTAATGTAGGCATACCGCACTTGCAAATGAAGCCCGGGATTTGAATTTCCCGGGCTTCATTTGCATAAGCGGGGAGCCGCCATTTTTAAAACCCCGCTGGTTCGAACCCCGTGCAGCGCGGCTACACGGGGCTCGAACTAGGTAGTTCGGACTAGGTGTACTGGTATTTCGGAATAGGAATCCTTGTCCGAACTACCTAGTTCGAGCCCCGTGTAGCCGCGCTGAACGGGGTTCGAACCAGCGGGGTTTTAAAAATGGCGGCTCCCCGCTTATGCAAATGAAGCCCGGGAAATTCAAATCCCGGGCTTCATTTGCAAGTGCGGTATGCCTACATTACCCTCCTAGTTCGAACTAGGAGGGTAGTGTAGACATACCCTTAGACAGGTGTCTCAGCTTAACATTCCACTAGAGTGCTAATGATGGTGCAGGTGCACTGATGCAAACTCCCTAGTGCAGCTGCTCTAAGCCGATGGGAGAGCAGTCAATTATTGTCTTAATCCACCCCCAAAGAAAGGTAGTAGCTAATGTTATTGGGAAAACTTCTCCCACCATTATAGCACTGTCCACACTGGTGCTTAGGTCAGTGTATCTTTGTCACTCAGCAGCTTGGCTTATTCACACACCTGAGTGACATAAATTATACTAACATAAGTGATAGTGTAGACATAGCCTCAGTCCTAATTCCCAAGAATGTCTGCTAGACTTTGCCCACTCCTAGCAATCTCTGATTCCTCATCATCTCCCCATCTCCTTCACGTCCTGCTGCTCTTTACGGGAATTGTTAGCCAACTTTAAATTTGTAAAAATAGATGGTATGAGTGTTGTGTTTTGTTAAACTGCTGACTTTTGATAATTGGTAAAGGGAAAATGTTATATTACTGATATGTGAAACTTGCCTACTGGAGTTGTTACTCCAAGATGTAATTGTTACTAGCTTTGGTGCAGTCCTGCAAGAGAGGTTACTTATCCCTTTGCACTTCACAGTACTGATGGGAGGGACCAGCAGAGCGAGCTGCGTGGCTACAGTGTGAGGAGCTTACTGCATCCTGTAAACAAGGTTTCTCAAATTACCTCTCCAAGCACAAAAAGAAAGCCCTGGGAGGCATTGTGGGTATCTCTGAGGCCCTGTACCTCTCTGCTGTTTTGGGATGTGCCTTAGAGCTTACCTTTACTAGGGATTCTAGGATAACATTTTAACCATAATTTGAATATTTTCTGTGAGGTTAAATTTTCAGTTGCTTTTGCAGACTATGGTATGATGCTTTCAAGATATCTGCAGCACTGTTTCAATGGAACTTCAAAGAAACATGGTATTGAGTTAACTGGAGAAATTAACTCCAATTGAGGGAGGGACTTTTACAGTCCAGAAGAAATAGGCTAACTCTTGATTAGTGTTGGCATTTGACTGCCCTTAAACACACCCTTGATGAGCCATAATTGAAGTGAAGTCATGACTTAGGAAAGGCAAGATGAAGATGGTGGGACTAAAAGCAAAGATGATGGAGAAAGAGCAAGTGAAAATGATTTCTTTTATGTTCTCCATAGGCAAGTGCTGTCATTCTGCAACACTGAAATCAGAAGAACACAGGCAGATTCTGAATCACTAACAATAATTTCATAGTACAGAAGATAAAAGGTGATGGGCATAGATGTTTGTTTATGGGTTTTTTGGTGATAACACAAATGATCCCATGTAAACGACATACTTATTTCGGCAGAAAAAGAACCAGCATCTCATTTGCCAGTGAGTTCATGTTTTGTTTTGTTTTGTTTTGTTTTGTTTTTTTAAAGAAAAACACCTGGGAGCCACATTGCCCCCTGTCCTTGTGCAGGTGGAATTGGTGAGAGGACACATGAGCAAAGGACAGTTTTAGGCCCTGTGCTTGTGGGACTGCAGGAAGCAATCTTTGTATGCATCTATTAGGTTGCAGACCTCCCTAAAGATAGGTGGTGAGGACATGAACCTTGACTTCCCACTTTAACCAGTCCTCAGAGTGAACTAAATGCACTTAGACATCATTTAATCTACATCCCCCATCCTCCTGTACACACTACAGAACTTAGGAGGGGATTGTGCAGCTCTGTATTGTGTGCCAGGTATGTTGACTGCTGCTGTTCTTTTATTTTCTGACTGTCATTGAAGTAACTGGCAGCACAGGGCAGTCTTTTGTGTACATATCTAGTATGGTGAAAGTAAATGATAAGACTGGTCTGTGGAGAGATTTGTAACTTACATGGTAAAAAGAGCTTTGTATGAAGAATTCAGAATGGAGGACACTTTACCTGGCAGAGCTTAGGGATCTCGAGCTGCTTTAATGTTGTTTTGAACATGAAATGGAACTTCACAGAGTGGAGTGGGAAGAGCCCATAGCCACTTTGCATCCTTTGGGATCTGAGCATAAGGGATGAAAAGTTACATATCCATTTCTTTTTGGGCAAGAGGGGGTAAGGTAATGTTTCGTTGTTTATCTGTTGATGCACATAATGATGAGCAGACTGCCCTAGCTAGGGTTGCCAGATGGTTTCAACAAAAATACCGGACACACTTCACATTACATCCCAATCTACATTGCATCTTATTTAGAAAATACTGGCCATTTATATTTTCTCAATTGTTTCCCGAACAGAAAGCTTAAATTCTGGACTGTCCAGTTCAAAACCAGACACCAGGCAACCCTAGCTCTAGCTTCTCCAAAAGTGCTAGTTATACCCATCATTGTCACCACCACTCAGTCTGGGGCACTGCTAGGGATGTAAAGGGTTAACTGGTTACCCAGTCAGCATGCCTCTTACCGCCATGCTTACTGGGGTAACTGGTTAACCATTGAGGGGTTGCACTGGTTAACCATTGAGGGGTTGATTCTGCTCGCATCATGGTGTGGTGGACTTGGCGCAGTGCATGACATGGTTGGCCTGGCTCGGCTGGAGTAGCCCCCTTCCTGCAGCCCAGTGTATTGGGTTTGGTTGGAGCAGCCTGCGGTGCAGGATCACAATTAACTGGTTAAACAGTATGTTTAACTGGGTAACTTTTTAACGAGGAATTTTACATCCCTAACCAAGGCCTCCAGTTGCTGTTGAGTGACCAATGTCACTTCCTCTAACACACCGTCCTATGCTGCATTCTTCAGTTCACTCCCCTAAGCATTGTAATTTTGTGGATGTTGTCTGCCTTGCTTCTAAATGGGCTCCTTCATGCACAATCATTTCCCTGGATCCCTCCAGAGCTTTTCTATAATATGTTCCTCCTGTGCTGCTTGTAAGTCCAAGATGCTTTCAAAGAGCTGTTGTACCCCACCAACCTGTAGCTTCCTTCCCTGTTACCATGGACACAGATAGCATACTGCCTGTTGCCTGGAGCGGGTATAAGGTACCTGCACACCTGCAAGGCGTAATGACAAAATACCAGTCTCTTAGTTCAGTGGTTTCCAACTTGTGGTACTGGAGAGGCTCCATGCTAGCAGGCAGAACATCATTCAGCCTGTGCTGCTTCCCCAGTGGGCTAAGGGACGCTGCTCGGGGAGTAGCATAGGCTAAGAGATGTGCAGGCTGCAGGCACAGCTATATTGTTTGGGAGGGAACTGTAATATTTTAATAGATTAAAAAGGGGTCTGGATCCTCAAAGGCTATGTCTAGACTGCAAGCCTCTTTCGAAAGAGGCTCTTTCGAAAGATACTTTCGAAAGAGCCTCTTTCAAAAGAGCGTCTAGACTGCACGCGGAATTTCGAAAAAGCAAGCCGCTTTTTTGAAAGAAAGCACCCAGTGAGTCTGGATGCTCTCTTTCTAAAAAGCCTGTTTGCTTTCAAGAACGCCTTCTTTCGAAAGAGCACTTTCGAAAGAAGGCGTTATTCCTCGTGGAATTAGGTTTACCACCGTCGAAAGAAAAGCCGCATTCTTTCGATTTAATTTCGAAAGAACGCGGCTGCAGTCTAGACGCAGGTGAAGTTTTTTCGGAAAAAGGCTACTTTTCCCGAAAAAACCCCTGAGTCTGGACACAGCCAAAAGGTTGGGAACCACTGTCCTAGTCCTCTTCTCAGTTTACCATCTTCCGTTCTCTTCTCTTATTTGTTATTCATGCTTCCCTTAAAAGCTTTTGATAGAAAAAATAATACCTAAAAACCAGAGGTCAACAAATCAAAAAATAATTCTTAAAAAGAGAAAACCCTGATATCAGAAAACTCAAAAAAAGTGTGCTTTTATTTGTGAATAATAGTGTGAATATAAAACAAACAAAAAACAAATAAGAGAACCTTTAAGTATATTAGAATCACAACAACTTCAAAAGAATTGTTGGATATCCTGGATCATTAGTTGCTAATAGAAGCAATTATTGAAATATCACAGGGTGACTGGCCTTTAAAAGGAGACAGAGCACATCTGTCCCATAATAAATTAGTTTTCTGTGGGGATTGGACTAAAGGGGTCAGGTGATAACTTAATGGATGTCTGATTCTCATAAAAAGGAACTGATCAAGTTGGGAGGAACCACAGGGAATCAATAGGCTCCTATGGGAGTCCCTGAACCAAAGTCTGCAGGAGGCTTGGTATACTAGGTCAGTGGTGTCCATCATGCTAGCCAGCTTTGGCTATTTGGCTGGTTGTGTGTGGCTAGTTGGCTATAGCAGTAGCCACTATAATGGCTATTGCTTCAGAACTGGTTGGACACTATGGCTCTAGGTGAATTACCCTAGGCTCTAGTGCTCTATCCCAGACTCAAGAAGATTCTCAAAGGTAGCCCAGAAAAGGGGTGGGAATAGGCCCTAGATGGTAAGATGAAGAGAAACCCTGAAGTATAGAAAAATCATTTGTTTGTTAGGTCATCATAGATGGACTTTTTCTGCCCTGGACAGATTAAGTTTTGTGACTTGCAAGGAGGACTAAGCCATATCTCCAGCACAGACCTAGTGTGAAGAGCTGAACTGAAGACTGTGGTGTAAAGAGCTAAGGAGTTTCACATCAGGGAGGGCAAGTGAGGCAGATACGCTGAACTGTCATCCTATGCCAGAGCTGGGCAAAATACGGCCCCGGGGCCGGATCTCGCCTGCCAAGCCACCAGATCCAGCCTGTTGACCACCCTGCCAGGACCCACAAGCACATGCAGCTGCCACGGTTTAAACACAATCCCTGCAGCTCCCTGCTCTGCAGGGAGGGGGACGCTTTGTGTGATCGCCCCACCCTAATCCTCAGCTCGTATTGGACAGAAACAACTAGCCAATAAGAACTGACCTGAGCCAATCTCTCAGCTCCATGTGGAGGAAGCAGCCTGTATTTTCAAGGGGCTGGGGCTGCAGCAGGCAGGGAGCACAGACTGTCTTGGGGTGCTGCAGCCTGCTGGCCAGGAGACACTTAGGTAAACTCCTCTCAGCTCTAAGAGCAGATTAGATAGACATCCATCGGGGATGATATAGACCATGCTTGGTCCTGCCATGAGGGCAGGGGACTGGATTTGATGATCTCTCATGGTCCCTTACAGTTCTACGATTCTATTCTATGAAATGGCTGAGCTGCTGAGCAATCTCTCATTAAAAACAGAGACTTTTCCCAAAGGATTTGGAAGGAAGCAAATTATATATTTATAATTTTAAAAGGTTCTGGATGTGTTCTGGGGAACTATAGCTGGAGCCCTTTCAAACGGAGTTTGCTGGTGCTGATCGGCTGTGGGTGTCCAGTTGCTGTGCAGACATATCCTGTATCAACTGAGTGTATTGTGGATCCCCTCAATGGAGTGCCAGTTGGTTCGGCACACGTCATCCTGCCCATCTTGGGGGTCAGAATAGGAGAATTTGGGGTAAGTTGTGGGACCTGGGCCTGCAGTTCCACAAGGTCCTGAAAGTGCAAAAGCATGGGATGGTCTGAGTCTGGTCCTCTTACTTTCCTCCAAGCTACTTCCTACTACACACTATGCTTCAATTTGGAACTTGGCTGCCATTGAGTTAAAGTCCTTCATGTCAAACCACTACTGTCTAAGAGCCAATACAAGCCCTTCTAGTTCTCCTGTACATGTTTCTTCCTCCATTTTGGGTAATGTCAAAAAGTGCAGAGAGAAGAAAGGGGGGAGACGGTAGAAACACTCACAGCCAGATCTCCTCAGTGTAGACTGCTTTTCTCCATGTTGAAGAGAAGTGCTTTTCCAGGAAATTGCTTTTCACTTCCCTCCAGCATGAACTGCTGGAGCTCACATGGTCAGCACGCTCAACACCCTAATTTCCTGGCCCAGCATTGCTCCTAACCTTGTCCTTTACTTGTCTTAAAGTAGGGTCTGTAAAGCCCATCAAAATTAGATGCAGGTCTGCAGTGGGATTTTCAAGAGACATTGACTTTTAGAAAGGTACCGTGCTTCTCAGGCCTTCCATGTGTATGTAAAGTAACAGCCATTGCTACGCCCCTACAGTGTGTTCAGGAAACACTCCTTGATGCAGCTGGTCCACTTCATTATTAGTGCACAGGGAACTAACAATATTCTTAACTCACCCTAATTTCCTAAATGATGGCTAACACTTTAAGGGAGGTTGCAGCCAGAAGTCATTTTGCTAATCTAAGCATGAGGACTGCCATTGTGTTTCATCTTGCATGGTCTTCCTCTGCCTTCCCTTTACAGTCTTATGCAGATGTTGGCTAGAGAGGCCAAGTCAGGACTTTCTGGCCCTAGTTGGAAATCTAAAGTGTATGGTCCTTTGATAACAGGTGTTATGAAACTTCAGGTTCCAAAATGGTTGTATGTAAAATTTGAGATCTTTCCATTTCTGTGCCCAGTGTATAGGGTTTATATCATACAGCTGTAACAGAGATGTTTTACAGTACAGTAAGTTGTTCCCTGAGAAGGACAGTCTTGTAAAGCCTGGAGATGAGATTAAATGCCTATGAATTAGTATCTCTACAGGTTTTATCTCTCAAAGACAAAATACTCATTCTCATCAACTAGAAAATATTCTTTTCTGAAGAAATTCATCTCCAGAAACAATCTATCATTTGAATCCCCTGGTTGTAATATGAATTGATATTCAAGTTTTTACATACTGAGAGTTAATGCAGTAGCACACTGGTTTATTGAATCTCAGTGCCAGCTAAACTGATGTTCTGAAAATGAAATTCAGTCAGTGTAATTACATACTTACCAAACTATTTATTATCAGCTCATTTCACCTAGGTTTAGCTTTAATTAACTACTTAGAGTTACTTAGGCTTCATAGGTTATCCATTTTGACCCTACTGGTTATGACTTTGAGGTCTGAAAGGATGTATCAGTGCTATAAAAATCCTCAAACTCGTTCCTCTTCATTATATGAAACTCTTCTGTGTTCCGACTCCCTTCTGGATTCTGATGGGTTTTTTTACTTTTTCTTACAGAGCAGAATGGTTACTTTGGGCTTGAGACTAGATTTCCCTATCTAATCTGTGATCTAATAATAATTTATTTACATAAATACAGGTTGAACCTCTCTCATCCCGGACTCTGGGGCCCGGGGAACATCCATGGTCCAGCAGAACTACAAATGTTGCTAGACCAGAGAGCCCGGACTGCAGAGGTTGAGAGTGGCAGGGAGTGGAGCTGGTTTGGTCAGATGCAGCTTGCAGGACCAATGACCTGCGTTTAGAGAGCCCTGGGAGAGACTGCCACCCTGTGGGGCAGCAGTGGGCAATAATTTTTGATGGGGGGCCACTCCAAGATTTTGGAAAGTGGTCAAGGGCCACACTCTTCCATGATATTAATGGAGATGCGGAGTCTGGGATGGAGGTTGGGTGCAGAAGGGAGCTTGGGGTAAGGGACTGGGGTGCAGGAGGAAGACTGCAGTCTGGGAGAGAGTTGGGATAAAGCAGGCAGTTGTGACCTAGGGCAGGGGACTGGAGTGCTGGGGTCTGGGATGTGACCTATGGTAGGAGGGGATTGTGGTGTGGAGCAGGAGACTGGGGTGCCAGATCTGGGAGAGGGTATGGTGTAAGAGGGGGACAGAGAGTTTGGGTATGTTGAGTGTGGGGGGCAGAGAGTTGGGGCAAAAAAGGGCTGGGATGCCAGAAATGGGGTGTGGCCAAGAAACTTGTCAGCTGCCAAACCAGCCTGACTACCTGCAGAGCTTAAAATGTTTCCCAGCTTGCCTGCTTACCTGGCCATGTGCTTCATGAATAACTGAGCCCAGGAGAGAGGGTGTGGTTTTTCTTAGATGCCTGTTACTCTAACAAATAGCTCCCATTGGCTGATTTCTGCCACAAACTGGCCAATGGGAATATTCAGAGGGCGGGGTGGCTCCTAAAACTTACCGCTCCCCTCCAGTTTTAACACAGAAATGGAGCCTTGCAGCCGTGTTTCTGCCCGACATGTGGGGCTGCAGGGCAAGCTGGGGAAACTGCCTGGGGCTCTGCGCTATCTCCCTGGTCCAGATCCAGTGGCTTGTTGGGTCGGATGTGGCCCGTGGGCCATATTTTGCCCAGACCTGCTGTG
Source organism: Pelodiscus sinensis (assembly GCF_052426305.1). Lineage (NCBI taxonomy): Eukaryota > Metazoa > Chordata > Testudines > Trionychidae > Pelodiscus > Pelodiscus sinensis. The sequence continues at coordinate 49,556,121 of NC_143056.1, read as the reverse complement.
GAGGATGGAGGCAAGGAGCCCCAAGAGTGGTTGCTGCCTTGTGCAGGGCCAGGCGGCCGGAGGCAGAGAGTCCTGGGAGTAGCTGCCGCCGCATGCAGTATTGAGAGCAAGGAACCACGAGAGCAGCTTCCTTCTCGCTCGGGGCAGGGGAACCCTGGGAGCAGCTGCTACCTCATGGGTGGGAAAGCAGCTGGGGACAGGGAATCTCAGGAGCAGCTGCTGTCCCATGTGGGGTTGTGAAGCTCTTGGAGCATCTGCCACTTCCTGCATGGTCGGGGAATCCTGGGAGCGGAGCCCCGCAAGTAGGCTGGGGGCAGCAGAACCAGGCGGGTGGGCCAGGAGAGATCGGGCCTCCACTGGTCTGGCAAATTCCCTTGTTTGGCACCACTCAGGTCCTGAAGGTGCCAGACCAGGGAGGTTCAACCTGTATTTCTTGAGGTCATACTGGTTGTTTTTTGTGTAGCACTGCATCTTCCCCTTTCCCCCAACCTTTATATGTAATTTTCTGAACTCTGATTCAAGGTCTACAGAGGTAATAATGTTTCCAGAATACAGGCTAAGGTACAGCAGGTTTATTGTGCTGATTTAGAGTATTTGAATTTTTCCTGCCTTCTTTCCCCTCATATTTCTGAGTTTAAAGTAAGCATGCAGGCTGTTTGACTGAGCTCAGTGTTACATTGTAAGAGTAAGGTATATACAAAAAGAATAGCAGTAAGTAAATAAGCAGTGTAACCATAATGGCGATATGGTTAACACAGGAAACATTTTGTGGACAAGGGGCTAGATTTCTCAAGGCATTTCAAAATGGTAGTTGGGGACCAAGGCACTTTTGAAAATCATACTGCCTTCAGAGGTCTGTCCCTGTCACGTACTGTTGTGTACTATTATAAAAGGACCAGCCACATACCCTTTCTTTTGTTGTCTTTATATATATCCAGGCATCTGTAAACTCCACTCCACTTCATCTGATGAAGTAGGCTTTACCCACGAAAGCTCATGCCCTAAAAAATCTGTTAGTTTCTAAGGTGCCACAGGACTCCTCGTTGTTATAGTAAAAGTATTGTGGAAAGCATCTTATTGATTTTGAAGGGTATGTTCTGTCATAATGTGTACATTGGGACAGGGTTAGTGACAAACTATCTTAGTCAAACAGACAAATACATCTCATTGACTTCAGTGGTCTATAGATCAGCACTTTATAAACTGAATTGGCTTGAGTTGGTGCCAGTCTTCAAAATTTGAGTTTAGTTAAAAATAATGTTTTACTGAAATGCTGAATGCTTTCTTATTTTTCCAGTAACACTTTGTGTTTTCCACAGTCCTCTCTTACAGTGCACTTTTGTCTGTCATGTCTAAATATATTAATAAAACTTGCAATAAAAGTCTTTGTCTGAGCAGTGCAGTCATTTTAAGCATTTTTTCTAAATTCCCAAAGGAATCTGTTCATGTCCTAACAAATGCTTGTAGACCTAAACTCACTGAATATTTGGAAATATTACATATTTCACATAGTACACAGTTAGCCTGAGGAACTAATGATAACAAGAATATTCACCGTTATAAAGGTGTAACAGTAAATACAGGTTGTACCTTCCTGGTCCAGCACCTTCAGGACCTGACTGGGGGGAAGAGGTCAATGCCAGTTCCTCAGCTGCTATTGGTTGCCAGGCTCTGTTTCAGTGGCTGCAGAAGGGCCGCCATTAACGGAGTGGGGATGGGAAGCGCTTAGGGTAGAGGCAGGGTGACTGTGGAGCTCCCTGGCTGGGGTTAGGAGCACAGCTCTATGCTGAGATGCACTCCTGGCCCCTGGCTACAGGACTCTCCATCCACCCTGCCTCTTACCCTGAGCACCCAGTCCCAGTCCCCACTCAGTCAATGCCAGCCCTCTGCTACCACCAGCTGAGGAGCTTGCTCTGGCAGCAGCAGAGGGGCTCTGCCATTGACAAAGCAAAGAAATGGACACTCAGGGAAAGAGGCAGGGTGGATGCAGAACCCCACGAGTGCAACCCTTCAGGAATGCACCGAGCCCCGTGGCAGCCAGGCTGCACTCACAGATCTCATCACCGGCTGTGGGGCTGTGCCCCCTGGCTGTGGGTCTCCGTAGCTATTCTGCTTCATCCCCCAAGCATCCTCCGTCTCTGCTTCTCCCCCTCTCTTGCTCCTCTTTCCCTGAGCTTGTGGCGCATAGAAAGCTCTGGAAAGGTGGGGAAGGAATTGCTGAGTGGGAATTGGCTTTTTTCCCCTGAGTGTTCCAGCTTGGGAGTACTCACAGGGATGCTGTACCACAGATGGTGCCAGAATATAGAAGTCCAGACCATGGAGGTTGAACCTGTAGTTCAAAACAAAAATAATAATTGAGAATTTCGGATGCTAAATAGCCTTTAGGTATATACTTTAGCACAATTTCTACCTATTGGGAGTAAAGTAGAAATCTTTAATTGAGTGAGATACCATATTAGTTCCTATACTGGGATTTCTTAGAATTTACTTTAAGAATAATTTATATGTACAGTTTATACACAAGAGTTACCAGATAAGTGCCTACATTGGAATTTCTTACAATTTCCTCTGGAACATCTGCTACTGGCCAGAGTGGGTCACAAGGATACTGGTCTGAATAGACCACTGACCTGATCTAATATGGACTCCGTACTTAGCTGTTCTCATATATTACACATTTTTGAGTTACAGAACCCACACAAAATAGCATAAAGCTCAAAACTGGTGTGTTTTTGTTTTATTTTTAAATTCCGCTTCTAATGTGTTCAAATTACCTAACCAATTTAAACTGCATTTAAGCAAAACACTCCTAGGCTGTGAACATACTCTAAAATTCAATGCAAAAGCAAACTTTTACATCTGCATAATATGAGCTCCTCAAATTTGGGATGACTACACTGTTACAAAGCCTTAAATTATATTTCTAGAGTACAGGCATGACTATACTACGTGCTACATGAATCTGCTATAGAAAGTTCTATCCTCATATGCAGCAGAGTATGTAAGTCATTCATATCACTGCTGGCAAAATCTCCAACTAAAAATGACTGAAATTCCTTGCCCCTTTCACATTCCAGTGTGAATTTCTTCATTTTCCTTTTCTACAAATCAACTCATTACCTATGAGCAGGGCTTGCCGAACCGCGGCGAGCCCAGATCGCCAGCTGCGCTGTCCGGCGATCTGCGCATGCACAGATCGCCCGAACCCAGCTCTTCCGGGTTACAATCTATTCGCCCGTGGCGAGTAGATTATATTATTTGTCGAGCCCTGCCTATGAGTATTTTTATAAAAATAAGGAGGGTGCAAGCAGACTGATTGACAGGGAAAAGGGATACGTGGAAATGAAATTTGGATTTGCTGGTGCAAGTCATCTTGTACATTTTTCCCTCATTGAGGAACAGGAATGACGACAAGTAGCCAACTAGTCAGTTAACCCATAAGCCTAGGTCTCTTGGTTAATCTTGTTGACTGCTTGCATCCCCGCCCCCCTTTGCTGCCTCTGTATCAGAGACAACAAAGTGGGGAAGCCTGCCCCCGACGCTGCCCCCGACGCTGTTGCCTCTATCAGAGGCAGCAGTAGGAAGGGGGTGATGGGAGGCTGCCATGAAGCAACCTGTGTCTGTGGGGTGTCTGAGCTCCCTGTGGACAGCAGCTGTTCCACATCTCCTGGAGCAGTCTGTGTCTGCAGTGAGCCTGGGCCTCCCATGGGCAGAGGTTGCATCGTGGTTGCAGTCCCTGTCTGCGGGGGTCTGAACTGCAGAGGAAGCTCAGACCCCCCCACAAACGGGGGCTGCTGCCACCTCTCACTGCTGCCTCTGTATCAGAGGCAACAGTGCAGGGTGTCAGGCAGCCGGTTTGCAAGGCGAGCTGGTTTTTAAACTGGCTCCCCTCGTGGACCGGCTCCCCCTATCTGATACAGAGAGAGCAGCACGGGTTGACTGGGAGCTCCCTGGGACGGGGGCCAGGAGCACATGAGCTGCTGTCCCCACCCAGGGACTATCAAATAGTCATGTAACTGGAAAGTTTTCATGCGATTACACAACTATTCAAATATCCGCTGTTTAACATCCTTAGTAAAGATCTAAGACATATGGTGGTTTGGTAAGAGCTCAAAGATGATAGAGCTCATGTTAAGACTATAGAAAGGTGGATGGATGATGGAGATTTACTATCACTAAGGAACTCTGTATTTAAATTCAATCACAAACTGTATAGGATTAAATAAAATTGATGATTTAGCTCTGAAAACAGATTAGATAGGTAGCTTGGTTCCTTTTACTGTATATACATGTAATGTTGGATCTTTATTGAATATTCCCTCCCTGTTTTTCTAATTAAAACATCAATTTATACTGAGAATAATTAAAACAACTGTACATTTGATTTTAAAATCAGTTTTGAGTATTGTGACTTGTCAAGCTACAAGAATGGATCCTGCAGCTTTACAATTTTGCATTAAGAGGCAGACAGTGACCGCAGGCACCTGAGTGGAAGGTTTGACAGTTTGATAAATTAGGAATGACACTTGCCAAAATGGCTGTCCTTCCCTCAGTCTGCCAGTGGAGCATTTACACACTGTTAATTGAATTGGCAATTTGTGTAACAGTACCTGCCCCTGAGCTTTTGTAATGCTGGAGCTGCCATTTAACTCTGATAATCCAGGACTTGGGAATAAGGACGAAAAGCTTCACATGATATTATTGCAGATTTAAAATGACAGTTGGGGACCTTGTTGCCAATTTCCCATTAAATGAGAAATAATTAACAATAGCAATAACAAAGTCTTATAAAGCTGGAAAGTTAAATTGACTTTTCAGCAGTAGTATGGCTTAAAATTGCTTCTAGTGTGATTTATCAGATTGCCCTTTCAGTATTATATACTCTAAATAGTATCATCTGATGGACCAAATAGGGGATATTTTCAAAGCTAATCTGTTTTATTGTTATGTGATTCTTCTGATTTTTTTTAGTTTTTTTCTTGCCATGTAAAAATTGAATTATGTTATAATGTTGCATACAGATAAAGAACTTAATGAAATATTGGAGATTCTAGTTTGTACGGTTGACAGTAATTGAATGATAACAGAAACAAAATGTTCAACCATAGATAAACAACATTAATTATGAGAATTTTTAAAGTTATTCCTGTAGTTGATAATTTACATTTTCTTTCTCTAGTATAGAGAGAATAAACTTCTGTAAGATACAATGCGATCATCCTAAATGATAACCTACCAATTAGCTGAAAATTTATCTCCAGGGTTCTTACATAGTTTTCCTGATGAACTATATTAGTAGTGGCTAATGAAGAGTTACTCTGAGTTCTATAATAGTCAAGAGCACATGAGTGAATTCTTGGGTTCAGTGGTCATTGAGGCTGAAGGATTTATTTGCTGTATTTCAGACCTATAGAAATTAAAAAATTATATCTCATATTCCTGAAGCAGGTTTTATGCATGCAGTGAGTATTCAAGCAATACACAAGTCTATTTGCCCTATCAGTCATGCAAAGCTGTAATAGTAGGGAAAGTGGGTGGAGTTGCCAGCCTGGCAAACAAATAAATAAAAGCCATTCTGCTTAAAAAAAAAAAATCTATGTATTGTATTGTTGTTTACACATTCCTTAGCTGCCAAATGCTCAGTGTTGTATGACACATGGTAGAATGTCTGATCCATGCCCTAAGTAATTTAGAGTTTAAGACACAAAGAGTACAGTTCAAATACTCTATTCAGACATTTAACATTATTATCACCAAAGACTCAAATCAGGATACGGGACTAGGTGCTAGACAAAGACTGAAATTGACACAAGCCATCCTAAGCCTGGTAGTGATGGGAATATGTTGTGAATGATGATCCATGCTCCCTGTAGAAAAAACATACATAGTGATCCCAGCGATGGTTGTCCATCGTGTTAGCTCTAACTTGTTAGTTTGTGTTTTTCAAATGTATCTTGTGTAAACTACTAAGTCTAAAAGTATGTGGGTAAGTTTAAACAGTAGAGGTTTAGGAAAATTATGACCATGACTATTGTTCTAGGAAGCATTCATCTTCTTCACCTTTGACTCCTTGCCCCCAATAAATTCAGTTTAGGAATTCTCTATTGGTTTTAATGAATTTCCATGCACTTGCTAGCTGTATATCTCCATGACATCATATCCACTTCTTTATCTGCTTGCTGATTTCTTCCGATATTTACCTTCTGATTGTCTCTTTCCTGTAACTCTGTACTTTGGAGGAGGGCTTTATGTTCTCTTTGTGGAACATGACGTCTATTTTCTGTGTTCTTTTCTTTTTATTCTTTCTGCAGGATTTCTCAAATATAAGAGACGCATGTTCAATTCTTTTGCTTTACTAATTCATTTTCACGTAGGACCAGCTGCACCAAGGCCTGGCTCCAGACCCGGAAAATGGAAAGTAGACAGCAAGTTCCAGAAAAAGAATGTAAAGCCTTCCTCCAAACTACACAGTACACCCCATGTGTCGGAACTCGAGCTGGGACCGCAGTGTTATTTTTAATACCACAATCCTGGCCCCAGTAGCTGCCAGGCAGTTGCGGTCCCAGTTGCTCCCAGGAGCTGGGCCACACAGCAGGCAATTGCCCCATGTGCCGGGACTGGAAACGGGCCATGGTGCTATTTTTAGTACCACAGCCCAGGTTCCAGCTTCAGCAGCCACAATTCAAGCCTCATGGTAGCTGCTCAGCTGCTACTCGGGTGTGCAGTCACCAGCCAGGCAGCCCTGCCCCCAGGAGCAGCTGGAGTTACAGCTGCGCAGCTCTACTGTGTGGGTGGGCAGACGCTCACCTTCCACGGAATGCTGGTTGCAAGTACTTTGGAGGATAAGGTGAAAATTCAAAATGATCTGGACAAACTAGAGAAATGATCTGAGGTTAAAAGGATGACGTTTAATAAGGACAAATGCAGAGTACTCCCCTAGGACTGAACAATCAGTTGCATACATACAGTATGGGAAGTGATTGTCTAAGAAGGAGAAAGGGATTTAGGGGTTATAGTGGACCACAAGCTAAATATGAGTCAACAGTGTGACACTGTTGTAAAAAAAGCAAATATGATTCTGGGATGCATTAACAGAAGTGTTGTGAGCAAGACACAAGAAATCATTCTTCCACTCTGCTCTGCGCTGATTAGGCCTCAGTTGGAGTATTGTGTCCAGTTCTGGGAACCACATTTCAAGAAAGATGTGGAAAAATTGGAGAAGGTCCAGTGAAGAGCAACAAATATGATTAAAGGTCTAGAAAACATGACCTATGAGGGAGGACTGAAAGAACTGGGCTTGTTAGTTTAGAAAAGAGAAGACGGAGAGGGGACATGATAGATGTTTTCAGGTATCTAAATGGGTGTTACTAGATGGAGAGAGAAAAATTGTTCTTCTCGACCTCTGATGATAGGACAAGAAGCAATGGGCTTAAATTGCAGCAAGGGAGGTTTAGGTTGGACATTAGGGAAAACTTCTTTTCAGGGTGGTTAAACCCTGGAATAAATTGCCTAATGAAGTTGTGGAATCTCCATTGCTGGAGATACTTAAGAGCAGGTTGGACAGACATCTATTAGGGATGATCTACACAGTGCTTGGTCCTGCCGTGAGGGCAGGGGAATGCATTCGACCTTTCGAGGTCCCTTCCAGGACTAGTGTTCTATGATTCTATGAAACTCTCCCCATTACCTTCTCCCTGGTATCGGAGTGAAATCTTTCCTGCTTCAGTACATTCTTTCCTTCCTCAGCAACACATTTTCTCCTTTCAGTCCTTCACTCTTCTCCTTCCCCCTCCCTTACCTGAGAGGAAACCTTGTAGAGTAACTCACCAGGCCTTAATTGGCTGCAGGTGCTTGATTAGTCTGCTACTTCAGGCAAGCTCTTAATTAGCCTCGGGTGTCTACCTGCCTTGATTACGTGGCAGCAGTCTCTGGCAGTTTATTCCAGGAACAGAAGAGCATTCACCCAACTTCTGGTTTGTCTACACTTCACCAAAGTACTGGAGTCAGCTGCCCTGGGTCTGTCACACTAAACATACATTATTTATTATGTCAGGATAATTACTGAAGAGGTATGCAAGGTATGAGTGTTTCAGAGAGGTTTAAAAATGTGAGCTTTAAGCTAATTATTAGTATTATCTTTTGAAATATCCAGCGGGGGCTCAGAATGTTCACCTTTACTTAATTTTATTTTGTGCCAGTATATGAGACACATTTCTCTTGCTGAAGTGTGAAAGGAGTTACTACAGGGCAATTAAAAAAAATCAAACTGCTGTTCAGTTCTAACATGCTAACTTTCACACATACTCTGATATCTACTGAAATCAGTCCATAAGTACATCACAGAAGCTAATGAGTAGATTTATATTGACTATCATTTTATACCTACTTTTCTTTTGGCATAATGTGAAAAAGCATATTCACAAATTTTGCTTGATTCGGATTTACCCATTCATGAAGACTTGTGTTGAGTGATGAATCTTTACAGGGATGCTCTATCTGAAACACCTTGAATATTGGAGAAGTTTGGAATGCTACCTAAAGTTCAGTTTTAGCCTAGGCCAAAATGGCTCATGGTGCTTCTTTGAAGAATCGCAAGATAATCATGGAGAAAGCAGTTCTGTTTGTTGTGAAAATTAAAAGTTAAATGCCATATTCTGCATAGAGAAAAACAAACTGAATCCTCCTCTCAGATGGGTAGCCGTGTTAGTCTGTAACTTAAAAAACAATGAGTGGTCTTGTAGCACCTTAGAGACTAACAAAAATATTTATGGGCACAAACCACTCCTTCAGAGGAATGGAGCAAGAGGCACAGAAACCCCAACATTTAAAGCAGAAAGAGGGAATAGGGCGGGGAGGAGGAAAAAACCTGTAAATTATAGCATGCATGCTAAATTAGGTTAATTAAGTGGGCTGTAAGTATCCAAATCTTAGCTTTTGTTGTCATTTGGGTGTTGAATATAACAGTCCATTTAGTTCATGTGTTTGTTCAGTCCCTGAGTGAAGGAGTCAAATTTGCATATGAAGGTTAGTTCTGCAGTCTCTCTCTAGCTGGTTACTGAAACTAGTTTGCAAAAGAACGGCTAATTTTAAATCCATTAATGAGTGCCCTGGCAGGTTAAAATGTTGCCCAGTAGGTTTCTGGTTGTTACTATTTAGAATATCTGATATATGTCCATTAATTCTTTGTTATAAAGATTGTCTCTTTTGGCCAATATATATGGCAGAGAGGCATTGCTGGCACTTGATGATATATATCACATTAGAAGATATGTAGTTTTATGCATTGGCTTAACAAGGAGATCTTGCATGATCTCAAAATAAAAAAGGAGTCATATAAAAAATGGAAACTAGGACAAATAACAAAGGATGAATATAGGCAAGCAACACGGGAATGCAGGGGCAAGATTAGAAAGGCAAAGGCACAAAATGAGATCAAACTAGCTACAGGCATAAAGGGAAACAAGAAGACCTTTTATAAATACATTAGAAGCAAGAGGAAGACCAAGGACAGGGTAGGCCCACTGCTCAGTGAGGAGGGAGAAGCAGTAACAGGAAACTTGGAAATGGCGGAGATGCTCAATGACTTCTTTGTTTCAGTCTTCACTGAGAAGTCTGGAGGTGTGCCTAACGTAGTGAATACAAGCAGAGAGAGGGTAAGTTTAAAAGATAGGATACACAAAGAACAAGTTAAAAATCACTTAGGAAAGTTAGATGTCAGCAAGTCACCAGGTCCTGATGAAATGCATCCCAGGATACTCAAGGAGCTGATAGAGGAGGCCTTTAGCTATGATCTTTGAAAAATCATGGAAGACAGGGGAGATTCCAGAAGACTGGAAAAGGGCAAGTATTGTGCCCATCTATAAAAAGGGGAATAAGAACAACCCAGGAAACTACAGACCGGTCAGTTTAACGTCTGTCCCAGGGAAGATAATGGAGCAGGTAATTAAGGAAATCATATGCAAACACTTGGAAGGTAATAAAGTGATAGGAAATAGCCAGCATAGGTTTGTGAAGAACAAGTCATGCCAGACTAATCTGATAGCTTTCTTTGATAGGATAACAAGCCTTGTGGATAAGGGAGAAGCGGTGGATGTCATATACCTAGATCAGCCGCTTTTCCGGAATAAGCTGCGAGCTGTCTACGCTGGCCCTTGAGTTTCCGGAAAAGCAACGATACTCTACTGTACAAAATCAGCCGCTATTCCGGAAAAACTATTCTGCTCCCGGTCGGGCATAAGTCCTTATTCCGGAACACTGTTCCGGAAAAGGGCCAGTGTAGACAGCCCAGTAGTCTTTTCTGGGAAAAAAAGCCCCGATCGCGAAAATGGCGATCGGGGCTCTTTTCTGGAAAAGCGCGTCTACATTGGCCACAGATGCTTTTCCGGAAAAAGAGCTTTTCCAGAAAAGCAGCCTGCCAATGTAGATGCTCCTTTTCTGGAAAAACTGAAAACGGAATAGTATTCCGTTTTAAGCATTTCCGGAAATTCATGCCAGTGTAGACACAGCCCTAGTGTCTCCTCAAAGTGATACAGCAGTAAAGATAAACCTGAATTTAAAAGCATAATAATATTTTCTGTGTTGCATTCCTAACCTTTCAAATTAAGCCTGTGTACCAGAGATCACAGTTGAGTAAGATCTTCTTTTTGAGGCATTTTAAGTATTTCTCTAAAGCTAATACTAATGTGCATGCTTTAATGCTATAAAAGAGTGTAATGAACAGGTTGGAGTCTACAAGTATGCATTCTACAGTACTATATTCAACTAGAATGTCACCTTTGCTTACATGTTTTAAATTGCTCCACCGTCATGTGAATGCATGCTTGAAAGAATAATATGTAAGCCCTGTTACCCTACTTTTAGATACGGATGGATATTTTCCTTTAGACGTAGCACAGGCCAATGTTTTTGAGCAGGAACCTGCAAGCTCCATTCACCATGTCACATATCTCATATAATCTATGTGATTTAGGTACTTTTTTCCCCCAAAACTCCGTAAGGGCCCTGTGAGTGGCAGAACAGTCCTCCACTCCCTCGGCAGGGAATCCAACCAAAAAAACACCAAGGATCTCTGGGTGGGAGAGGCCACTCCTGCACCCTCCCTGGGCCACTTCCTAACTGTTCCGACGGACCATCTTCCCACATGGTCGCAGAGTCCTCTGGCTCCTTGGAGGCTGTGCCTCCCTGGTAGTCATTGGTGATTATGTCCCAAGCAGCTTTGGGGCCTCAGCTGATCTCCCCTCAGGCAGCTGGCTGCTGTTGATCAGGAGCTCTAGCCTGAGGTCCTCCTCCTCCGGCAGTCAGCCCAGACTGAGCCTCTCCCCAGGCTTTTATACCTGGGCTACAATCTGAGCATGCCCAGCACTGCTACGGGGCAGGGCTCCTTCAGCCAGGGTAACCTGGCTAAACCTTGATAGTTCAGTGCAGGACAGGAACACCCTGTCACAGAGCCTAAATCTTACATGATTTCAGTGGGAAGTTAGGCTGTGAAGTGCCTAAATCCTTTAAAAATGGGATTTTTGTAGGTTGTTTTGAAAATTTTACCCTTACAACTCTAACTATAGTCTTTTGTTTCTAAGCAGCCATTGATCATTAGAGAGCAGCATAAAAATTATGAAGAAATTACACAGTTACAGGGTTTCAGAAAAACTGCACAGTGCCAGAGTAAACAATGGTCATCTCTGAATCCATATTGAATTATTTTATTGACCATTGAATAGTTTCTAATCAAGATTCTTCATGTAATTTATTTTAGTTTTGTAGCATGGACTGACTATTTTGGCTTATGAAATTTGAGCCTCAGAATCTTGCTACAGTGGGTTTATCTTGTTGTGAGATAAGTGGCCATCAAATTCTGAATGTTGCTCCATTTGACCCCAATAAAGAAATGAATCATTGTACTATTACAGAATGGAAGTTTTCACTTTTTAAATTACTTTGCTGGGTATAATCCAGAGTCCGAAAACAAAGAGATTCCTCCTTCAGAAATGCCCTACACTTTTTTCTGCTGCATATGTGTAAACCTGTGAAAGAACAGAGTAAGTTTCAGAACATTCAGTGCCTTTCAGGCCATTCAGTAGTAAGTCATCAGTAAAAAACTGCAGTTAGGTGGAGATGTTAAACAGAGCCAAAAACTCCTTGTGTGGCCAAGAAAGCTAATTTTTGTATTTTAAAATTAATCCAGCCAAAAGATGGATTAACTATGTCACATCCCCTTAACCACAGGCATGTAAACCTCAGGATAGACAGCTGTTTGGATGTTTCAGACTGGGACTCCTGCCCTCAGCAAACAGATCTGATTCTCCTACATGGTCACTTGGCTGCTTCTCTTACACCCATATGTTTGGATGGCATCGTGCCTAGACACTAGTTGGTCAAATTAGAGCATGGATGATAAGTTAACAGGTTGAACTGGGCATTGTCGATAACACACGTTTTATCACTTTTGTAGGAAATTTCAGATTAGTGACAGGATGCAACATTGGGATAATATGCCTTTTTATATTTATTCACATTTCTTGCCACTCTGGTACCCATAATATGCCAAACAAAATATACAGATTTGGTCATCATGTGTGGCTTTTGAAAGAATGTGTGTTGTTGTTGCTGTTGCATTAGCTCTCTAAGTTCAAATGGTGCTTTAAAACTTATGCACCATGAGTTGTGCACAACACTCAGCAATGAGCAATAGTGCAAGATTAGAGTCAACAACAGCAGAAGTGGGCAAACTATAGCAGAAGCAGAGTAGTTACCTTGAAACATTTTATAGTTTTGCCATAGATAGCCAGAAAAGGCCATGGCAGAATTCCTTATTTCCTATATAAGTTAAGACTGAACAAATTGTATTTAGAAATTAAAGATGTTATCAAGGACAAGTGGCCAGTTTTATGAGTAGCTATTGAAAACTCCACTGAAGTCAAGCTGTAACCATTTACACCAGCTGGTCATCTGCCCAATGGTGGATTTAGAGTTAGTTGGATCCTGTGCTTAGCTTCATTTTTGGGCCTCCTGTGGAGACCCAGCCAAGAAAAAGAACATTCATTTTTCCTGCCCCTCCCATTTTTCATTCTTTTTTTTATTCTCCTCCTATGTTATAAGTAATATTTTGTAAATGAAAATGAAGTGAGGTGCCTTGATTGTTTTAATAGTCTACCTTTTTTTTCACAGGCTACTTGAAAATTGCTGAGGGTCTCAATAGACCACTTAATGGTCTTTCCAAATATCGTTTGTACCATTAGCTAACTATTGTAAAGTGCTTTGGATAAGAACTGTTTATAAAAAAAAATCATAACTTTGCCTCAGTTCACCTGAATTGAGTTCTCAGTTTGAGAACTTCTGGTCTAGATGGAAGCTTGTATTTGCATTAAGATAATATGAAAAATATGTAAAAATAAAAGGTATAGATGATGCATGAATGGAAAAATAAAAGTTAACTTCAGTTTATTCAAATTAGAAAAATATTTGTTCAGATAGCTTTCTTGCCACACTTTTTCTTTACAAAATCATCAATTAAGTCATCGTAAGTAATATTTTGTTAAAAATATTTTCAGAATGATTTCTACATTTGGAAAGGTTGCCTGCAAACCATGATGTACAAGCCTACCCAAATCAACTGGTGATCTTGAAGCACAGACCTCATCATTTTTGATACAATGAATGAAATGTTTCACTTCATATTCAAAAAGATTTGTCTGTGTCCTCTCGATAGAATGTACTTAATTTCTTACTGTAGTGGCTTTTAGCATCTTTCCCCATACTTCTGTCAAAAAAAATGCAAAATAAATCAACAGTTTTCTTTAGAGATTCACCTCTACTCTGCAATTGTACTATTACTGTGTCACAAATAACATTGACGGTCTCAACAATGATCTTTTCCTTCTTTTTTAAATTGATTTTATTATGTCTAGTTTCATGAAAAAAATAACTTCCTGGGTTTTTTACACTATGACCAAAATTGTAACTGAGGCTAACAGTTGTGCAGAATTTAATAAATGTGTATCAACTTTTCGCTGTGATTTGCTGACAGCATTAATTCTTTGAAGTAAATGGTTCCACAAAATAGTAAAAACAGTAATATCATACTTTTCTGCCAGGGATTTTGCTTCGGTTTTCACACGTGGTTTTTCAGAATTTGATATGGCTATGTCTAATAAAGTTCTCTTTATAACATCATAGCTCATTTTCAAAGCCAAAACGGCATCTTCATGAGCAGACCACCTAGTGTCACAAATCCTTTTGACTGTCAAATGTTTTCCATTTGCCTGCTCCAAGCGTTATTGTAGCATACTTCACCCATGTGTGGAAACTGGAAAAAAAAGCATACATGTTTTGAACAAAGCAGAAAAAAATGTGTACTCCTTCACAAGATGCAGCTGCAGCATTGCAGATTACATTTAAGGAATGACTGAAACATAGTATGAATAAAGCAGAGGGCTTTGCATTGTTCAGTCTTGCCTGTAGACCTGAATGTTTTCTTGCCATATTTATGGCGTTCTCAAAGTTCTGCCTACAACAGTTTTTGATGTCCAAACCTAAATTTGCAATGATTTCCAAAACCATAGTCTCTAGATCCTCCCCCTTGCTAGTGTGTGGAATGGTGTGTGTGTGAGGGGGAGGGGAGGGGAGGGAATTGCCTAGCCCAACAAGCTCTGCAGAGAGAGCTGCCCAGTCTCTTCCCCTTTTGTCATCTCTCAGCAGGCTTCCTGTGTTCTGTGCTGGCAGTGGAGTTTGGTGGGGATGTGGGCATGAGGAAAATGGTGGAAAGGGGTTTGAGGAGCTGGGGGAAGAGGCATTGGGGAAGGAATGGAGATTGAGGGAAGGGGGATGGAGAAGAAAAGGGGATAGAGGAATTGTTGGGGGAGCAGCAGCCTGGTATTCAGTGTCCCCTCAGCAGCAGCTGAGACGCCCCAGTTAAGCAGGCCCCTCTTACCCTTACCCTGACAAGCCCTGCTCCCCTACAGCTGGACCCATCCAAGAAGCTCCCCACTCCACTGAAGATTCAGCAAGGTGTACCTGGACCCCCTACCCTATCAAGACCCACTTCCCCAGCACCTGGCCCCTCACCATGCCTCACCTCCCCACGACTCCTCCACTGAGCTCAACCAGAATCCCATTGCCCCTACAGCCAAACCTCCCAATGAGCTCCTTTGCATCCAGATCTCCACTGAGCCACCCAAATCCAGATTCCCCCACACTAACTGTGTCAGGATCAGGTGCAGCCTCACTGCCAAGTTCCTATTCTGGGGAAGGGGGGGCTTCAGGGAGATGTCCCATCTCAATGGAGCCAGTAGCTTGTGCTCCCCCACTGCTACAAATGTTAAGATCTGGGGTGTTCTTAATTGTCTTCCTGTTACAGACTTCTAGTAGGACATGGGACCCATCATGTAAGGCTTGATCTAAAGGGGAGTTTTTCTACTGATTTTAAAAAAAAAGGCAGATAAGACACACAGGGCAGACGCACAACTGACGAGAGAACAGCAGCCAGTTTTGAAGTGGGAAAGCGCCACTTCTCTCCGGCTGGCTGAGCAGCTGCCCCATGCTCCTCTGAAGCCTTCCAGACTGTGTTTGCGTTGATCATGGCCTCCTGCCAGCTCTCCCGAGGCTGCAGCCTGCAGGTTAACCTCCTTGTTCTCCTGCCCCCTACACAGCCTGCTCTGCAGGGGAAATGTTCCCCCCTCAGCATGGCTGCACCCTGTGGGGGAGGTTGTGGGAGATTGCCAGACCTGGTGCTGGACTGCCTGGCGCTGAGGACCCCATGTCATTGGGGGGTCCCATGCCAGAGTACCTTATGTTTCATTGTATGTTTGCCCCTGCATCTGCCCTAAACAGTGCAGTCAAGTGAGTGGACAGCAAAATATGAATGATTCTGAGTCTTCATTAAAGAGTGCCTAATGCTGGTAAAAGTGACACAGTATACATGTTGCTTTTGAATAGGGACACCTCCAAAGGATGTGTATAGATCAAAGGCAAGAGCACTGCATGTAAATTACAGTATTCTCTGTAACAGTATCACACACTGGGGATTTAGCTCTGGAATTGCAATCGCACTGTGGCAACAAAAGCTAATGAAAGTTGAGCAAAAGTAGTTAAAGCTCACTTTTTTTCTGACTAGAACCCAACATATGAAATAGATTGGTTACAAAATGCATATAAAATTATCAAAAATGATTTATTAACAGAGACTGTATTCAGCTACTGAATTTATTCTTTTCCCCATTTTCCTCCTTCCTGCTGACCTGTTCACTGGGCAGTGGTTTGGGACAGTTTGTTGGCAGCCATGTTGTATTTGGCTGGTTCATTTAAAATAAGGTTAGTACGTTCTCATTTACATGAAAGAAAAGAAAGTTGTCAGGATTCCAGAAACACATACTGCTGTAAATGTGGTATAAAACCTTAATGCTGCAGCATCCGTTCTAATTAATATAGATTTATTAAAACTGGCATGACTTTTAGAACATTTTTATTGAAGTAATTGGGAATAAATCAGATTAAAAAGTCACAGGTAAAGAAGTTTTAAAAGGCTTAGTGGCCTAATTCAGCTGTTATTCCTTCTGTCTTCTCTGATAGGTCACATCGTTCACAGTTTTTCCTGCTGAAAACTTCCATGGACTGTATAGATAACGAGAGAGAAGAAAATAAAAAAAAACCAGAGAAAATGGTTGAATATTTGAATTAAACTATTCTATTGAGAGTGATATAGTTGTTACTTTAATATTTAGGAAGGGCAAATTATTATCTTTTAAAAGTTGAGAGATTCGTTTAAAATTTACACTGTTACGTTACAGTGCTAGCTCTGTTATACTTAGTGATTAGTCAGCTTTTCAATTATAGAACTTTAATTTACATTTTGTTTATCTGCTTCTGTATCTCACTCAGATGGTATATTGTGAATATTTTTTAAATTTAAGGTAAGGATGTTTGAGTCTGACTTTAATGGTCCTTAAGGAATTTTGTAGTTCATACTTAATAAGCAACAAATCGATTTGTTGTCTGTGTTTCTTTTCCCTATCAACCATTACACAAACATTTCATTTTCTAATAATCTCAACCTTGTTCCCTGTAATTCTTTTAAGGTCTGTGTCTCTTTTCAATTTATTTAATTGTTTGAATGAAAGCAACAAAACCAGGCAATTCAACATTAAATTGGAACGTCTTCGTTGGATTCAACCTTCTGAGGCTGGTTGTTGCAGGATATCACCAGCACTGGGTGACCTTGAGTAGGGAAACTGAATATTGACTGAATATATGTCCAGGAGCCAGGAACTGAGAAGCTCTGAATCCTGGCTATGTGCCTTGCTCTAGCACTTGAGTGGAACTTTCAGCTAGTTTTCATCATTGACCTTAGACATCTTTGTACTTTAAGCACTTGTTTAAAATTAGTTCCCATTGAAGTGACTAGGGGCTTAAGCACATCCCTAAAGTTAAGCACATGCTTAAGTGTTTTACTGAATTGGTACTAAAGCTTAAGCTGATCTTACTGTTGAGACTGCAGGAGGTTTTGATCTGACAAAAATGTTGACCTCCTGGAATTTTAGTTACTATTTCTCTGTCCATACAAAAGCTTTATAATGGTATTTAAATAGACGTGCAACTGACAACTTTATACCCTGAAATGCTTTTGTGGCACCAAATACTAGTATTGTTAATCAAAGATGCATTTTTTGTTTCTGTTTCTGTAAGAGTAATATTCACAATTTTCAACTTTGTACATAATTAAATTTATTTTTGAAAAAACAGCAGTCACATATTTTAAATGAACTGTGCAATAATATTTAGTAAGACAGGTTAAAACCCCAGAGTTTCCATATTTCTAGACTAATCTTCACAGACACTATATTAAGTAAAAGCTTTCTTGTAGTACTTCAAAGACAGTCTCAGAGAAAGAAAAGTAGTAGGGGGAACTTTATTAACCTAGCTATTATAAGAAGGCTAACAAGTTCACTACATGACCTAGCTGGATTTGTCTGAAAAAAATGGCAATAATGCACAGGCTTCTTTATACTTTTTCAGAGATTTAGGATATATTTAAAGAATACTAGTATATATTTGACCACACATGTCTCATTTAAATTAATGGGAATCACTTGGCTAAATCCCTTTCAAATGTATTGAATATGTTTTTCTGATGTCCTGATCTATAGAGCATTTATGCATGATTAACTTTATACTCCTGAGTAGTCCTGAGTGAAGTGCTATGAGACTATTCTAGTGCTTAAAAGTAAGTTCATGTTTAAGGGCTTTATTAGATAGGGGCCTTAAGTTCCCAAGTTTAAAAAAAATGCATGCATACAATTTAGCACAAAATTACTGCACTTATATATATGCACAATAGGCAGTTGTTCATGCAAATGTCTTGGTTTTCATTTTCCTCATCCTTCATATATGAACAGCCTGTATGCATGCTTCAAGTGGTAATTATATAGAAAAATTAGCCATTGGCTTTAGTGCATACCCTTGAAGATCAGGCTTTAGTTGTTAAGTGTTGTTATTATAATGTTCATGCAGTCTCTTAGTGTTGGGAAGAAGAGCTAAAGCATTAAGAACATATGCATAAAAGAAGATAGTATAATTATTGTCATCACTTATTCAAATAATTCTTCAGTTTTTGTATTAAAGAAACTTTGAATTTAATCTAAACATATTTACAGAATTGATTGTTGTACCAGAACATTTTGTATAAGCAAGAATCCACTCCATTTCAAGTAAACACTCTTCTTTACAACTAAATATACCAGTGTGTGTGTGTGTGTGTGTGTGTGTGAGTATATATATATATATATATATATATATATATATATATATATATACTGGCTTTCATGATTACTACTGATAGAACTCCTGATGGTAAATGAATAAAACTGATAACATATAAACTATATATATGCCAAACATTTTTTGTGTAAGCATTTGATTGAAACTGCAATATCCCTTACAAATTAACACAAAATGAAAAAAAACACAACTTTTTACTAAAACAAAATACAGGACTATGTAGCACTTTAAAGACTAACAAGATGACAATTGTGACAATTTTCTTCCACTATTTGATCTGAGGAAGTGGGTCTGGCCCACAAAAGCTCATCATCTAATAAACCATCTTGTTAGTCTTTAAAGTGCTACATAGTCCTGTATTTTGTTTCAGCTACACCAGACTAACACGGCTACATTTCTACAACTTTTTACCAGAATCTCTTTTTGAAATGATTGAAATCATATAGAACCCCATTTTATATATGACTGTGGCACTTGCTATTTTCCAGGTGTTTGTAACAAAATCATAAATATTCCCTGTAGGCTCAATTTGGTATTTAAAAGTCTCAGCTCAGCAGTATTTATAAGCCAAATTTGGTTCACATTTGTCTGACTCTTCTTGTGTTATAAAAAAGAGAGAGGAAGAAATTTTAGTGTATCAAATATGCTACTCGTTTCTATACTTGAAAAAATTCACTTTATAAATACAGGCAGTCCCCGGGTTATGTACAAGATAGGGACAGTAGGTTTGCTCTTAAGTTGAATCTGTATCTAAGTCGGAACTGGCGTCCAGATTCAGCCGCTGCTGAAACTGATCAGTTTCAACAGCGGCTGAATCTGGACGCCAGTTCTGACTTACATACAGATTCATCTTAAGAACCCCAGGCATCCCCAAGTCAGCTGCTGCTGAAACTGATCAGCGGCTGATTCCAGGAAGCCCGGGGCAGGGGCTTCCTGTAGTCAGCCACTGGTCAGTTTCAGCAGCGGCTGACTTGGGGACGCCTGGGGCAGAGCAGCTGGGGTGCTGCTGGGTTGGTCCAGTAGCGCCCAGAGCGGCGCTACGGGACCAACTGGCAGCGCCCCAGCTGCTGTACCACAGGTGTCCGGAGCAAAGCCGCAGAGAACGGGGGCAGCGGGGCAGCCTAGACGCGCCGTGGCTGTCCTGCTGCCCTCGGGCTCCGTGGCTTTGCTCTGCTTTGCTCCCCGTCCCCCTGGTCTGCAGACCAGGGGGACGGGGAGCAAAGCGGCGGAACACGCGGGCAGCGGACAGTCCAGACGCGTCTGGGCTGTCCGCTGCCCGCGTGCTCCGCGGCTTGGCTCTGCTTTGCCCCCCCCCGCCCCCCTGGTCTGCAGACCGGGGGGGGGGGGGCAAAGCAGAGCCAAGCCGTGGAGCAGCGGCCAGCTGACAGCCCAGATGCGTCTGGGCTGTCAGCTGACCGCGCGCTCCGCAGCTTGGCTCTGCTTTGCTCTGCTTTGCCCTCTCCCCCCGTCCCCCTGGTCTGCAGACCAGAGGGACGGGGGGGGGCAAAGCAGAACAAAGCCGTGGAGCATGTGGGCAGCGGACAACCCTGTCCGCTGCCCGCGTGTTCCGCCGCTTTGCTTCCTTTCCCTGGTCTGCTGGAGACCAGGGAGAGGAAGGGCCCCGTTCGTAACTGCGGATCCGACATAAGTCGGATCCGCGTAACTCGGGGACTGCCTGTACAGGCAGTCCCCGGGTTACATGGATCCGACTTACATCGGATCCCTACTTACAAACAGGGTGAGGCAACACCGCACTAGCTGCTTCCCCCCAGCAGACCAGGGAGATGCGAAGCTAGCCTCCCCCCCCCCCTGCCAGCAGACCAGGGAGACGCGGAGCGGCTTTTCTCAGCAGACACCTCAGCTTGAGAATAAAGGACTGAGGGAAGTGAGGTGTGGGAGAATAAAACTCAGCTCTGGAGAAATGTTTGGCTAGAGTTTCCCCTACAATGTGTACCAGTTCCGACTTACATACAAATTCAACTTAAGAACAAACCTACAGTCCCTATCTTGTACGTAACCCGGGGACTGCCAGTAATAAAATTTGAACTAATATGGACTAATGCCATGACTTTTAGAGAGGCAGAAAGAATTAACCATCTAAGATTTTGCAATTGAAATTGGTTAATAACTTATTCTGTGGGAACTTTGATATATATTATTAAAGTAACATCTAGCTGGTTGGTTGATCAGTCATCCAGTCAGGGTAAGTCTAAACTTGCTCCCTAGTTCGAGCTAGGGATGCAAATGTAGGCGACCGAAATTGCTAATGAAGCAGGGATTTAAATATCCTGTGCTTCATTAGCATGATCTCGTCAGCGCGTTACTTTTCTGAACAGCTGTTTAAAAAGTGAAAGTGCACGCCACAAAAAATGAGGAGTAATCTTAGTTCGAACCAAGGGGTTTGATTCAATCTAATGCATCCCGGTGCGCACTTCCTGGTTCGAATCAGCTGTTCAGTGGAGTAATGCACCGGCGAGATCATGCTAATGAAGAGCGGGATATTTAAATCCTTGCTTCATTAGCAATTTCGGTTGCCTACATTTGCATCCCTAGCTCAAACTAGGGAGTAAGTGTAGACGTACCCTCAGTAACCCATAGTTTAATGGCCTGTGTTGACATGTGCAGTGCTGTTGTAGCCGTATTGATCTCAAGATATTAGAGAGAGCCTTGTCTTTCTGAGTTTTCATATGTCAGTTGTCTGGGATGAAGGATTGCCCTTTCATACATTGGTTCAACTGGTTTCAGGCTTGCTGGTTGCAACTCTGAGGCCTAAGTGATAAGAAGCTCAGCTCTGATTAAGTTTGGTGGTATTTGGGCAGTTTGTTCCCTTACATTCATTTGAAATTACCAGCCTCTCTTCATTTGATAAAGAGAGAGAGAGAGAGATTATTAGAATGGGAAGTTAGAAATACACAGTGCACATATGAAAAATGTACCTGTTGTTGCATGTACCTGTCATTGGTTGCACCTGCATTAACTGAATGCCAGAGAAGATAATGGAGCAAGTAATTAAGGAATTCATCTGCAAACATCTGGAAGATAATAAGGTGATAGGTAACAGCCAGCATGGATTTGTAAAGAACAAATCATGTCAAACCAATCTCATAGCTTTCTTCGAAAGCATAACTAGTCTTGTGGATTAGAGAGAAGCAGTAGATGTAGTTTGCCTAAACTTTAGTAAGGAATTTGATACAGTCTTACGCGGCCTTCTTATCAATAAACCAGGGAAATACAACCTAGATGTGGCTTACTATAAGGTGGGGCTAGATAACCATTCTCAGAGAGTAGTTATTCTCAGGTTCATAGTCATGCTGGAAGGGCATAACAAGTGGGGTTCTGCAGTGGTCTGTTTGGGATGGGTTCTGTTCAATAGCTTAACAATTTAGATATTGGCATAGAGAGTATGCTTATTAAGTTTGCAGATGATACCAAGTTGGGATGGGTGGCAAGTACTTTGGAGGACAGAGTCAAAATTCAAAATGATCTGGACAAACTGGAGAAATAGAATGTGGTAAATAGGATGACATTTAATGAGGACAAATGCAAAGTACTCCACTTAGGAAGGAACAATCAACTTCACAAAGGAGTACTGCGGAAATAAATCTAGGGGTCGTAGTGGAGACCACAAGCGAAATATGAGTCAGCAATGTGACACTTGCAAAAAAAAAAAAAACCCAAATGATTCTGGGATGCATTAATGGGAGTGTTGTGAGCAAGACACAAGAATGAATTCTTCTGTTCTCCTCTGCACTGATTAGGCCTCATTTGGAGTATTCTGTCTAGTTCTTGGCACCGCATTTCATGAAAGATTTAAAGAAGGTCCAGAGAAGAGCAACACAATGATTAAAGGTCTAGAGAACATGACCTATGAGGGAGGACTGAAAGAACTGGGCTTGTTAGTTTGGAAAAGAGAAGACTGAGAGGGGACATGAGCGCATTTTTCAAGTTTCTAAAGGGTGCTATAAGGAGTAGGGAGAAAAATTGTTTTCCTTGACCTCTGATGACAGAACAAGAAGCAATGGGATTAAATTGCGGCAAGGAAGGTTTAGGTTTGATGTTAGGAAAAAACTTTCTAACTGTCACAATGTTTAAACACTGGAATAAATTGCCTAGGGAGGTTGTGAAATCTCCATACTGAAGATATTTAAGAACAGGTTGGATAGACATCTATCAGGGGTGATCTAGACCAGTGTTTCTCAACCAGTGGTACTACTACCCTTAGGGTATTCGAGAGATGTCTTGGGGGGTACATCAACACAACTGAAATTTGGAGAAAACTGAACTTTTGTTTTAAGTTTTACAGCGTTTTTTTATTTTTGTACTTTGTACACCCAAAAATTTCATTGCCCGCCCAGTGACAATTAAGTTGTTTAAACAAATGTGTTGCAATGGTAGAAAAGTTTTGTGTGTCTGAAAACTGTAGGTACTGGGGATACTTATTTTTATATATATTTTAAAGGGGTATTTTATAAAAAAAAGGTAAAGAAACACTGATCT
This sequence comes from Pelodiscus sinensis, assembly GCF_052426305.1. NCBI lineage: Eukaryota > Metazoa > Chordata > Testudines > Trionychidae > Pelodiscus > Pelodiscus sinensis. The sequence continues at coordinate 49,532,856 of NC_143056.1, read as the reverse complement.
AGACAGTGCTTCGTCCTGCCATAAGGGCAGGGGAATGGACTTGATGAACTCTCAAGGTCCCTAGTTCTAGTATTCAAACTCTAATATTCTGTGATGATTCTATGCACATATTTTGGACCTCCTTTGGCTTTTGGAGCCTCAATTTTTATGTGCCAACAACCTGAGCTTTTGGGGGTTTGATTTTCACACACCCACAACTTGAAGTCAGTTGGAAATGCTGGTATGCTACACTTCTGCAAATCAAGCCCTTGGGACAATGCAAAACTGGGGAACTGTAAGCCAATGGTCGCTTTTGAAAATGTGACTGCTATAGACTCAGTCTAAGAATGCTAGTGATAATCTATGCTGTGCAATTAAATTATATACATTTCTTCTTATATTTGATGTTATTAGAAAGTTAATGGAATACATAACCAGAGTACCTTCTCCCTCCCTTTCCCCTAAACTGATGTGTAACATTAAAAAGGTACTGGTGGAAATGCTTATAGAAAATGTGATTTTTTTCCTTCACTAAATCAAAACTGTAGTCAAACTAGTAGAAAGTGTGCCTTTCCTTTGCAAATTGAGGATATATGTTTGTGTTTAAACACTACATCCTGAAATGTGGATATTCTTGTTTTCAGTTCATCTTGGTATACATAACTTGGTGTCTTATGATGTCCCATGATTATCTTATCAGTTTTGATCCATCAAGGTTAGCATATGTCCAGTACTTAGATTTCATTTTAAATTTAACTTTTACATATATCCTAAACATGTCTATTTTACAAAGAAAATAGACAAGTTTGTTGGGGATTTTTATACTGTTTGTTCTTATAGTTCATGGTTTGACAGTTTCATAAAGTTTATTTCTCCCTGCTGCTCAGTGTCTTTTTATTCTGTTTGTTGTTCTCTACTTCCAGCTGGGACATAGTTTAATGAATTATTTTTCAGTGACTCTGATATGGCTTTTACTGCCTGCCTATGGAGATTATGATTTTTAATAGAGTTTTATTTTATTCTGTGTCTTGATTCTTTTTACTTGGTAAAGTTATTGTTGTATGAAGATTGTTGAGATGATTTTTTCATGTTCAGCATGGAATATTCCCTTATAGCATGGTTAGTTTTGTTTTTGACTCTGATGCCTTATTTTTTTATTTTCAGTACATTTTGGTTTTTATGCCAATGTACATTCATGTTGGATTGAAATTCCATGAATCAGAACTTTGCTCCTGTCTATACATGTTTTCTGGGTATGTTTTGTAATGTGATTTAGCATCCAGATTTTTGTCAAACTATAGATGATATGTCATCTTTTATAACACGGGGTTCCCAATCTTTTTCCTAGCATAAATTTTAACCTCTCTGAAATGTGCCTTTGCTTATAAATCCCAGAATATTTTCCCCATTTTTTTTCAAGACATGGGGAAATTAGTGAAGTGGTTTATAGGTTTATCTGAGGAGCATACGTTGCAAGTGATTGGGCAAATCCTTTTTGACAAAAGATTTGAATCTGGGAACTGGCACCCATATGAGCATCCTCCATATGTAGCAAAATTGATAATAAAGTTTTAGGTGTTATGAGCAACATGAAGAATCACTATAGTATTTAATGCCATGATAGGTGACTCATTGCCAAATGTATAGCTAGTTTAAATAGAATATCCAGGGACCGTTCCTTCTCTTGCTTAGCTGATTATTTGGACAGTCATTTAAGGGATAATTGAAGAAAGAAAATATTTGCTTTCAATATAGTTCATGAATCACTCATTTAGAACGTACAGTTGAAAACAAAGCATGCTTTCTTTCTAAGTACAAAATATTTTTATAAACTTAGGCTATTACCTAATTAAACTTGGCCTTACAAAAAGCTCCTTAAAGACATAAATGGAATGAAAATAAAAGCTGGAAAATTCTGCTAAGTCTGAATGTGAGGACATAATTTACCTAATGCTTTGATTGTAAGATGCAATTTAAAAAATTAAACCAAAAAGGTGAGAACATGTAAATAATTAAAGCTTTTTGAAAAAAACCTGTAGTTCATAACAAAAATATTATCTTCTAAAAGGGAAAACAGTTTTGGTGAAAATAGGATTTAAAAAATGAAGGTAAGGCCATTTATAGTAAAAGATACTAGATCTTTATAATTAGCTGTTGTTTAGATGCAAATGCAGCATGGACAGCATTAGTGTGCTTTTGCTCACACTGTCCAATGAACAGCACCGCAGTTCGGCCATGAGAGACCAGTAGGGTGAAAAAGTTGTTTAGTGTCCAGGCTCACTGAGTTTCTGGATTCATTGCAGAGGATACCAAAACTGCAGTTGGGCAAAGATCATTAGTGCATTCCAATGCTAGACAGAGCCATACCTTCGCCGTGGGCAGCGGACACGCGGCGCATGTATGGCCATGCCCCCGGGCGCGCGGTGCCTGATTGCCATGATAAGGGGAGCCGCGCCCCCGGGCGCGCAGCGTATTTGAGGCGCCCCTTACTACTCCAATCAGGAGCCCCCCAAAGGTTGACACCCCAGGCAGCTGCCAGGCTAGCCCCCCCTCCCCCCTTAATCCCTGGTTCTTTCCAACAGCTTTCAACACTGTTGAATGGTCTAAATTAAAACTAAAAAGCGGGAGGTGAAAGGCTCTGCATCCTTGTTGCAGAGTGCTAGGAGCACAGCACTTTGGCCAGTAAGGTGTTAGCTATTTCCCACTGGAGTGGACTTAATTGAGAGATGGGTGCTCAATGGCTTAATTAGGTGGGAGGCTGACAAGTTAAATAGAACGATCAATCTATTAGCTGGTAACCCTTAAAAGAGAGGAAGGAAATTCAAGAAGAGCAAACAGGCAGGGGCTAGGGGATTTAGGATCTCAGAATGAAGTGATCTTTCCTTCTGCCTCCCCAGAGAGTGGGCTAAGGAGAAAGTTTATGTCCATAACCAAGGCTGTACTGATGAACTGATGAACCTAATAAATAATGCATTGGCCCGTTTGTAATGGTGGAAGCCATATCACAATCCTGTTACCAGTCTCTATAGTCATCCATTTGCTTTGTATTAATAAATGTTATTTTAGTAATTGCTTTTTTGGCCATATGAATCCTGTCTTCTCACTTATTATTCTGTTGCCTCCTTCCTACTTTACTTCCAGTTTTGAAATTTTATTTCCATCTTTCTTATATTTGTCCTGGTTTTCCTTGATAAACCTGATATGCTGTTTCCTTTTTAAAGTTTCCGCATATACTCAAGTGCTAAAATTTCCCAGATTATCAAGAGAAATGAGGTGCCTGATCTTCTGAAGGCTGTGTTCCTTGTGTTCCACTTACTAAACTTCACACTCTGCTCTGTCATCACTCTGAGACCTGATGGCTCTTTAATGCATCAGGTCTCCTCCAACCTAAAATGTTTTCAGTCTTTTTTCTTGTTATTTTGATCTCCTCTTGCCACAGAAACACCAGGAAGGTTTATATTGGTCTGTATTATTTTCAACCCGATAGTTGGATACAAGGCTACAATTTATTTTAGCACAGTTGTAAGCCATACTTTGTTAGTTTGCTGTTAGATGTAGTAATTCGCATAAATATTCTGTCAAATGTTGTTGGTAACATTTTCAGTCTTTAGGATCATTGTTGCAATATCAGCAATTTACCATCTGTGCAGTTACCCTAAAATACCCACTACTTTTGTGTTTCTCAGATTTAATGTTTTTTCTATCAGTACTGTCCACACTAGTATAGGTGTGTTATTTTAGTGCCAATTAATAGCACTTAGACCAAATAGTGTTTTGCTTAGACCAATAGTGTTTTGCTTAAACAAAATGTTTTTAATGTCTCAAAATTACTTCTGAGAATATATGAAGTGAGACATTGCAAGATGATACATTTATCCAGTTTGCGATCTAAGAGTGATGTGAAATATGAACACCACTTTAACCACGCACTGAAATAATGTGATGAACTTGTTTTCCTTACCACCTTTTCGTATCTAGGGGAAAACACCATCCTTTACTTTCTCATAGCATTGAAGCCTTGTTAAAAGATTTTACTGTGGTAAAAAAATGACAGATACATGAGGATGCCAGAAATGAATTTTTCATCTGTGTTTAAAATCCATCTTAGTAACCATGAGGGAAGATGGCACAGCTACCACCAACCACGTTTTGTGTAAAACTGCCTAACATTACGTAGGAAATGAAAAAGTCATCAAACATCTGTAAATAATAATAACAAAGAAAAGAAAACAAGGCAAGTTTAAAGAGAAGAGATACTGAAAGGCAATTTGCTTCATAAGCTATGGACTTGATGAGGGATATAGCAATTTCATATGTGGCTTGATTTTGATATTGAATTATCTTAGTTCCCATTAATCTCAATCATTCGGTAAAAGTTAATCCACTTTGTGTCCCCTTCTAAGAAGATATAAAGGATGAGTTAGGTATACTTAAGAGCACATCATGGCTGAAGGAGCATTAAGACGTCAGGTTATTTTCCCTGTTTTTTCTCTAAAGACCATTCAACTCATTATAAGACCAGAATATATGGATATAATTTAATTGGAGACCTCAAGAACACCAACATACATTCATGCTCCTAAATCTTTAGTTTGTGAACTATCCCTGGCATCTAGTGTAGTAGGGCTCATGCTCTTGAAGTAAGATAATTTAATAAGTGGAATATAATGAGGTTATTTCATGGAAAATTCAGCTTCTGTTCCTATGCTAACCTTGTGCTACTATCCATCCCCTCTTACATTACGATAGTTAGGTAGTTGTAAAGTTCTCTGACTTCGTCAGGTGTCTGCTTTACAGTATTAACATTGCCCCTGATTTAGGGCCTGATCCAGCTCAAGTGAGTGGCTTCCCAATCAGACCCACTGAATGAATCTTGTTACTATTGAAGTCAATGGTAAACTGCGATTTGATTTTATTGGAACTAGGAGTTCACCCTTCATCTCTAGCAATTAGAGCAAAGAAGACTGGGATTTAATAAATCTTGCAAACATCTTTGTGGTTAATCAGACAGTACTTGGTAATTGGCACATGAAAGAGGGATAAATTGAGATACTTGTACTTCATCAACAGAAAACACGACTTTTGTTGTTGTTGTTGGAAAAGACTTTTTGAGAACTTAGAGATGCAGGGATAGTTCACAAACTAAAGATTTAGGAGCATCTATGTATGTTGATGTTCTTGAGGTCTCCAGTTAATTTATATCCATATATTCTGGTCTTATAATGAGTTGAATGGTCTTTAGAGAAAAAATGTTAAAACAACTCTTTACCCTCTTTAAAAAAAAAAAAGTTTCTTTCCCTGTCAATTTTTGTGCAGGTAGCATTACAAACATGAATGTGCCTTTGCAGCCAATGATAGTTTTGGTATCCTTCATAGCCATCCTCATCACTGTAGGAGTTTGTTTTGTGTTCAGTTCCCCTAGGTCTCTGAAGTCATTTTTAAAGATGCGCTAGTTAGACTTGGCTTATGTCTGCTCCGAGACACAGACACCATTGACCTAGGCAGGACCGGCTCGAGCCATTCCTGTGCCCCGGGCAGCAGGCGTGCAATGCATGCACAGCTCCACCCCCGGGCGCATGGCGCGCTGCACACCTTACAGCTGCAATTGGGCGAGTGCTGCCTGATTGCAGCTCTAAGGGTGCCGCGTGGCCCCCGGCTCCGGGCGTGCGGCGCCTGATGGCAGCTCTAAGGGGTGCCGCGTGGCAGCTGCCCAGCTAGCCCCCGCCCTTAATCTGGCCCTGGAACTAGGCCCCAGCTACTACATTCATCTGTATTTAGAAGTTACTTTGAGATTCTTTCTTGTCTAATCATTTGTCCCATTACAGTGAGTATAAAAGTGGTGTAAAATGGAAATCAGAATTCTCTGCTCTTAACATTTGGATGGCATTTGACACCCATTTTGCTGAGATGCATATGACTACAATGCATTCAAAGAAGTGTGTTCAGCTCTCATTAAAACAGCCATACTGTTACTGTGCACCACTGATTCATGAGGACTACACTGTGACTACTCACTGAGGTTAATTGCTCATCAGTGTGAGTAAAAGGTTCACATACTGTCACAAAGTGAATAGCTTAAAGAAATACATTAGAATTAAATATCAGAGAATACATGAGAATTAAATACCAGATCAAGGTTCAAAATATGTTGCAGTTCTTAAAGATTCGATCAGGATTTCAGGCAAGGAGAAGCTCAGTGGTCTCCCTCCGTAGCAGGTGTATTTCTTCTTTTTCAAATTCACGGCAGAGTTAGTTCCCATTTCCAGGGTGTGGGTGCTTTAGATACGAAGTGATAATTCTACATTTTAGACTGTTTATATTGCCACTAGCCCTGCTGAGGTTTTTTAAAATAAGGAGCTACTATTATTTGCTGTCACAAAAGTGATCTTTCTTTCCTGTTTCTGTAATTTGACAGTTAACTTTGTTAGTTATGAAACCAAATCATTTTGTGTATTATATGAGTCACTTACTATTAGTCTCATTTTTTGTGAAATTGAATTTGCGTATTTTTCTCACGGATGGGAATATGAGTTTATTGTTTTGTACTCCTGCTCAAAGCAAGAGGGGAATGAATGCTAGTGGCATAACTGGAGGGAATATTTGTATACTTTTACACTGTATCTTTGTAGAATTGTTGAAGGACAGAAGATTTTTCTCCAGCAGGAGACACTTCTTTTCCCCTAGTAGAAGAAATTTCACACTTCTGGCACTTTGACACATCACTGACTGTTAGAGAACATGGAGCCACTGTTTACTGCTGGTTCTTGAGTGTTAAACAGCCCTCCACCGCTTTTATTATACCATTAATTGCACTTAATGCAGCTGCATTTCTCCTACGCTTGGCTAAGCTCTGAAAATTAAGTAGAGGGTACTTTGTTATAAAATTCACTGTAATGAGCTCTAGTGGGACAGGGTCTGTTAAATTTGAAATTACCTCAGGCCATTTCCAAAAGACTTCCTAAAATATTTCACATCTATAAAAGTTTGTAACTAGATAAATAGCCTAGGATACTGCTAGGAAGGAAAAACCACAGTTTACACTGGATAAAATATCAATGTTTATAATGCCAAATTGTTGCGTTTATTTTCAACATTTGTTTAGTAATGTGCTAAACAGAACTTTTTAGGCTGTCAGTATGTCAATTTTAGGTGCTTGGCTAATACAGTGGTTTTTATGCATACTCTTTTTGCTCTTGGGTCCCTAATCCAGACCATACATTCATGAAACTGGAATAAATTTAGGACTCCCTCTGGGTTTTCATAAATTGGTTCAAGAAGGGGTCACACTTCTCAGTGAAAAAACATTATAAGAACGGCTGCAACTATTAGCCAATTAGCTTAATGTTACAACTAACAGCCAGTACTGAGTACTGATCTCTGGTACCTGGCTAAATAGATGACTAATATAACATCAGTTTCCCTCAGTGTACTTTGACTACATGGCTGCTGTAATGTTTTGCGGCTAATAAAATTTCAGCTTGACTAATTTACCGGGAAGCTTTACCAAAACATCCAAGTAATCCTTATATTCTCATTAGAAATGGGTCCAAAATGAGTTCTCTTAGGATTGAGTGGAAAAATCTCCCTGGGATCAGCATCACTGAGCTTTAGATGCATTGGCACAAATCAGGTGGAGGAACTTCTATGGTTTTAGTGCAGCAATTTATCTGAATTTTGTAGTTAAAGTTTAAGCATTGAGGTAATTAGAGGCCTCCAAGCTTGAAATTCATGCACCTCTTTTTTTTCTTTAATAGACTCTCTACAAGTGTGCCAAGCTGTTTGACTGATGTAAGTTGTATATTTAAGCTCTGTTCAAAGTCTCCAACAGAATATAGGTTAAAATCCTGAATCGGTTTTCTTTTATTTAGCGATTTTGTATGTCTATACTGTAAAGAGGTCTCTGCATTACCAAGGGTCATTCGGCAGCCTATTGTGCCACTTAGAAATATTCACTAGTCAATAATCAAATACACTTCAACCATTAAGTACTGCACCTGTTGTCCAGATGGGCTAACAATAAACATGACATAGCCAATCATGATCACAGACAAGAGTGGACAGAAGGCTTTGAGGGATATTTTGGGGGGCTTCCTCTATTTATCTGTCCAGTAAGTATGTGAGCTGACCTTTAAGTCACCACAATTGTGTAGTTGGCAATGTCGGTTCAGTGTCTCACAACACTGGACTCTTTCATAAATCATACGGCTATCGCAATGCCCTCTGTTTCTCTTTGTGTTTGTATTAACTTTGGTAATTTAGACTGCACTGCTTAACTGACGATCTGCTTCAGTCGAAGTTTTGGAAGATTTAGAGATTTTTCTTTTTGAGATATGTGAAGCAGAGAAGTTCCTGTCTGAGAAAGTTTGCTCAAAAGTCCTCTTGAATTTCTCAAGCTTAAACCTATGTACAGTAGTTTAATTCCAAGAAAGCATGTGAGGAGGAGGGGAATGTAGCAGCAAGAAATTAAATAAAAGACCGAATTGATTTGTTTAAATATTTCTAAGACATACTGGAAGGGCATGATTCCATCTACATTAATTTCAATGAGTTGAATCCAATATATAGAGATTGGAGTTCTGACAGGGACTGAATCATGTGGTCACTCATTTGCTTGTGTCTGGGCACTAGTTTCTTGATACTAAATATGAAACATACTGCTTCTTCTGTGATACTTACAGTCCTGCACTGTGTTCTTCTCCCATCACTTGATAAGTTCCAGAATAATCATCATGCCCGTATGACATGAAGTCTGGCAAAATATGTTCAGATGGTGGGATCAAAGAGTATTTTTTGTTATTGATCAGACAGTTTGTGTAAGCAGATTTAGACATGATGCAAAACATATACTTATTTCAATAATCTGCTTTCACTGTATTTGAAACATGAGCTAGTGATAGCATCTTTAGAGGACGCTTTTTATTGTACTGCAAAGCACAGGAACAATGTTGAAATGAGCTCAGTACCAGAAGAAATATGGGATTGGAAGCTGGTGACCTAAACAGCCCTACTCGGAACCATAGTTAATGATAACATGAGGCTAATAGCTCTGAGACGATAGCCACCCTTGATGTAGTTTTAAAACTTTGATAGTATATTAACTGCTTTGTGATGATGTCTGTGAAAATGAGAGATGTAAAGTGCAGCTTGCTTTTGAAACTCTCCGTTGAAGACATTAGATGGATGCCTTTTAGAATAATGCAGAATGTTTTCCATTTGTTGATTTTGAATGAAAAACAGACAGAATTCAGTAGACACTTCTTTCAGCTGAATGTCTTCCTCTCTATTCTGTGTATTGTTTTGTTAGGTGTCATTTCTGTGGTGAAGAAAGTCATTATCTTCATATAACTAGGTGGAGCTCCACCTCTTAGATTAGGGAAAAATATTCAAAATAGAGGCGGAAATAAGAGGAAATAGAAAAGGTGATAAAATAGTAGAAAGGAAGAATAAGTGAGATGGAAATAGGTATATGCTCACCATCTTTCAAGGCTTATTTTCTTTAATACCACATACCATTGTGAGAGGTGCAGACTAAGGGCTATTGTTTGGATCGCCTCTAATTCTCTTTCACTTCGTGTGAAATGTTTTGGTTTTTTCCTTTGGGAGGAAGTGTTTTACTTTTCCATTTATTCTTCTCCTTTTTCTTTATCTATGAGGAAGTCACAAGTCTCCTCCTTAGCTCTTCACACACAGTCTCCTTATCTATTCCTTTCTCATATATGAACATCTGATGCTCTGTGATCCATTGCAACTGGAGTCTTCCTCCACTTCTGAGCATGAAGACTCCTCTTCCCTCTCTATTTGCTTCACTGTTTCTCACTGTTCTGCCAGAAAAGGGAACAATCCTATGTCCAAAAAATTTTCAGAGTAGACCGAAATGTTACCTTGCCTTTCTACAATATCTTTGGCTCTGTACTTGTAAAAACTAGACTTTCTGACCAACCCAGAGTCTAGAGTTTGACTCTGGCAATTCTAATAGACAAAGTCATGTTTCTGAAGAGAACCTGATCATACATTTGCAAATGGCATGGAGTATGTAAGGGTAAATTTGTGATTGTTAAAAGAAGTCCAGCTTTTATGAATTGGCCAGAACTCTGACCTATCCTTTCCTAACATGGTCAACTGCAACACATTTTTTACTCTTTTATGTTTAGTTGATTTTTAACATGTTATAAACAAGACAGGACATCATTGTTTGGCATAGAGATATAATTCCAAGGCTTCAAGAAAACCATAAAACCAGTACATGCATAATGAAAGATGACAGAATACAAACATTCTCTCACAAGGTTACTAAAAGAAATAATAAAAACAGATAAACAATTTCAAGCATTATTTATTAATACTCCAGGACAACAGCAGAATATATAAACAGAATGGAGGAGGAAGGAACATATCATGTACCAAGTGTGAACAATCTTCACTCTGATCTCTTTCTGTATTGTCACTGAAGCATCCCATTACATTAAATTTCACAGAAAAATGTCCCATCAATAAAAGGAAAAACATTTAAATTGATGATCTTCAGTTTCAACTTTACTGCTCCTATGAAACTATTCCTTTTGCTGGAGCAAATCAGCAAATAAAGAGAAAACAATAAGAAATGCAGGAATCATAGAGTGCTACGAAGTATGAACAAAGGTTCAATAATTATTTCAGTTTAATCTTATGATCTAACAAAACACTGAGTTCCTTATAAAAACAAAACTCTTTTAGTGTGTATGTGTAAAAATGTAACTGTATACCTTAAATATAATTTTAGAAAAAATATAAAAATTCAGTGTTTTGCCAATACAGTTGTCGAGAGTTTAGATAAAAAAAAAAACTATGAAGTATCCGTATATCAGAAAACTGAGATCTAGCCAAATTAAAGACTCAAAATATGTCTTACAAAGCACATTCTTCCCTCAAAGTTCATATGCCCATCTATGTCCACAACTGACTCTTCAAACAGTGAGTCTGGAACGACTTTTTTGAGTTTTCTGACTTTCTATGCTCAACAATCATCTCCACTGCCTCTAGATTACAAAAAGTAAATGCCTGGCTGTAGTAAGTCATTCAACTTTGATAGGTGTGACAGGATGTGTTTTAAATGCTAAGTCCCACATCTGTTGTCTCACAGTAGAAGAGATGTGACATCTTGACATTAAAAATGCGGAGTAGTTACAGTAAATCACACAGTTGAGGAATTAGCAAACAAAAAGGCGTATTTTCTTTTTACAGTAGAAGGGGTCTGTAAGTCAAATTCACTGTTTATATTAATGACTGCAACTCCACTGAAGTGAACAGTATTGTGCACTCTTAAGGCGATGGTGAATTTTGTCTCTAGTTTTTGATTATCAAAATTTCACATACTACAGCAACAGTTCTGGAATCTTCCAGTCTCCAGTAGTTCTGTCTAGATGTCACCTTGTAGGGATGAAAGAGTTTGGTTTCCGGTTCTATTGTTGTTTTAAACGATACTGAAGCCATTAAGGAGGAAAGTGTCCATCTTTCTGGAGTCAACCTTCTTGGGAAGAAAAAACAGTTTTAACTTTCCAGTTCTGCTTCATTATCACACTCATCCATCTTATACTGTATTTTTTTCTTTGAGCAAAGAATTGAACAACAAAGCACTGTCTCCTATACAGGAGATGTAGATTTCAGCTATCTTTCCTACAGCTCCTTGCAATATCTGTAAAAAGGTTTCTGTTTTTTTACCAGGTACAGAAATAGATTGTAACAAATTGTCTGAACTCTAGTGCATTCCAAGCCAGATCCAAAATCTTTTAAATCGGTGGGAGTCTTTCTGTTAGTTGCAGTGGGGCTTTTGATCAGACTGTCTCTACTGTACACTGCATAGCAGTAATTTAATAACCGAGTAACTCTGTCTTCCATTTGTGGGGATTCACAACCACGTGGTGGCAGCTCCTGTGGTGGACCTCATCTTTAGTAGGTGTGTTTTAAGGGTAAAAGGTGTTTCTAAATGACTATCATTTGTTCTGAGTTGTTTTCAGACCTTAGCAACTTCAGCATACTGTTTTAGCTCTCATCTGACATTCTTAGAAAGGGGAGCCAGTTTCAACAGATTTTGAACTTTTACAATTCTGTCATATGTGGGTTTGATAGTCTCTTTAAACTCATTTCTTTTAGTTAAAATTGTCAAATTCAAATTCATTATATTTTGCCTGCAGACTCCCTTATCAATAGATAGAAGTGGCAGCTGGAAGACCAGCAAAAATAATTGACTAGTGTCAGAGTCAGTTCTTACCAGAATCCTGGGTTAATTACTCAGTTCAGTTTTGGCATCTGATGCACATACCTTCCCTGAAAATGTTGATTGATTGCATAGTTGTACCCAGCCTCACTTCATTTACAAACCTCCATTATATCTTTCTCTGGCTGCATCCACAAAGAGGATAAAAGGCATAAAGTGTATAAATAAACCAGCTAGCTATGTGCTTCACTGAACCAACCAAGACTGTAATAGTCATAAAGCCTTCAATTCTGGTTTGCAGCTCACAAAAATGTCAATAAAAGTTGTAAATGTTGATTCAGATCAGTATATGGTGGTAATGTTTGACAGGACAGTGACTTCTGTTTGGGTATTTGCTACCTGCTTACATCATAGGCAGTTTTGTATTGTACTGCTGAGAGCCATCCTATGTTCAGTGAGAGCAATGCTGTGCATTTCTGAATCTTCACTATAGTCCTAAGGCTGATATTGTGAATTAAAAGATAAATATTGCCCATATGAGAACGTGGAAAATCCAGTGCCATTTCAAATAAGGCTGTTGCCTTCCTTAGTGGAATGACTCATGATGATACATCAGAAGAAAGAAAGTGAACATAGCGCAGATTTGAAAAACAGGAATGCTACTACTTACTATAGGTGCAATAACTCGCTTCCCTTTTGTTGTCAGGCGATGTTACATTGCCTTTTTAATCTAAAATGAAAAAGCAGGACTTTGGGAATATGATATGCATTTCAGCTTTCTGATGTTGACTGCTGAGCTTGCTGCCTAATCCAGTTACATCTAAAGCCATTAGTTTCTAAAAACATATGCCAATTACTGGTAGAAGAGGATATGAATATTTTTAAAGAAAATACAATGGGCAGTTGCAGCTCCATAGTGAATGGTTGGCTTCTTGCCCAGGTATTTTTCAAATGTTCACATTGTTTTAAGGCTGGATATATTTTGGCATTCAGTGCTTTTCAGTGATAAAACAGCCGTAGTGGCATAATCGTATAGTAGGCAGTTAGTAGTAATGTTTTAAATATTCAAGAATTCCCTATTATCAGATAGAAATCCACGTCCATCACTCAATGTTAAACTGTTGGAATGGATGTCATGGTTGCCTTTCTTTTTTGGGAGGGTGGATTGAAATATTGGTCTGTCAGGGTACGTCTAGACTACAGGCTTTTTTCGACAGAAGTTTTGTCGACAGATACTGTCGACAAAGCTTCTGTCGACAAAGAGCGTCTAGACTACATTCAGTTCTGTCGACAAAGCAAGCTGCTTTGTCGACAAAACCCTGTAGTCTAGACACAACCTTAGATGCAATAACACCTTCTGTCGACAGAACTCTGTCGACAAAAGGCGTTATGCCTCGTAGAATGAGGTTTACCAGCGTCGACAAAACTGCTGAGTTCTGTCGACGTTATGTCGGCCGAACTCAGCGGTAGTGTAGACGCAGGTATAGTTTTGTCGACAAAAGTCCACTTTTGTCAACAAAACTCAGTAGTCTAGACACACCCTCAGAGTCGTAGTCTCCAAATATTGTGAATTAAAACCCAAGTATTGCCAATATGCTAATGTGCAGAATCCAATGCTGTCAAAAGATTGGGAAGAGGAGAAAAGAATTGGTTTCACTTGGTAGAACCACACTTGAAAAAGATCTGAATTTGAAAGAGTAAGGTGAGCGGAGCGTGGCTGTGTTTTAGACTTGGTGGAAGCATGAAAGATGTTGATTACAGCTCTCACATACTCTAATACACTGCTGCCTAATATATAAAGAGGCATTTATGCTGGCCCTATGAGCAACTGGCTTGCCCATTCTCTTGGCAGAAAGGAAGACAGAAATTACAGTCATAAAAGAGTCATAAAAGACAGATCATAGGATGCCACAAAGAGATACTTCAGTTACTTGACTCTCAGAAATATATATTGTACTTTGCCTTATGCAGATCCCATAGCCTTTGGTCTCCTTACAAACTAGTGGCATGTAAAAGCCCCATGGATGGATGGAATATTAGGTTGGAAGTAATAAAGTTGTGCTTGACTTACCTCAGTATTTGTACCTGATGTTACAGATATCAAAACATGAACCATTGGCATCAGAATGAAAAAATAAAAAGTGAAGACAACAGATGTAGGCCTCTTAGGCCAAATATACATTGATAAGTTACAACCTAGTAAATCAGTGCCCAGTGCTGTAACTCCTGAGGTATCCACACTAGCAAGGTACTTAGTACTCACTAACACCACAATTGTTGCGCTCTGGGTAAACTACCTTGATGAGAAGTATAGAACTTGTGGCGCTCTGGACATAGCGCTCGAGTGCCAGTGTGGACACTTGACTAGTTTCCTGAATTCTGGCCTGTGCATATGGCTCATAATCCCTCAAGTCCCCTCTGCTCCTTGGTTTGAACTTGGTTCTCTGCCCTACGGGCATGTTCATATCCCCTTTCAGACCTCCATTTTGGACAGCCAGCATGCTGTGCTGATTTGCTCCGTGACACAGAGCAAACCATTCAGGTGGAATGGTCCTGCTGTTGAACACAGAGGCAGGTGTCTGTGTGTTTGAGTGTGAGAGAGACTGCTGTGCTAAGAGCTGAGGAGGGTAGGCTGAAATGTCAGTTTCCCCCTTCCTGTGTTTCAGGATGGGTTATTTCCGGCCTCTGTCTGAACTTATAAGACAGCTTGGTGACATCTTCCAGAACACTTTCTTTCTCTCTCTCCTTCCCTCCCCCCACCGTTACACTCTCCTCCTTTCTTTTCCCTGGACTTTTGTTGAAAAGCAGCTGTCAGTGTAGTAGGATGACTATGGAGCAATGGGATTGGGAAATTTGCATCATGTGATGCTGACTGCCCTATGTGTCATTACAAACCCTTCCCAAAGTACCCTGAAGTCAGTTCACAGTGGGATAGCCACAGTAATGTATGGCTCTCTGTGGCATTGCAAGAGCTGCTAATGTGGACATGCTCCATCATTACAAGGAGCATAGCATGGACACGCAACAGCAGTTTCCCAGCCCTTTGCATCTACCAGTATAGACATAACTTTATGTTTAGCCAGCTAGTATAGTCTGACATTATATAACAGTAACTGGATGTTAATATACTGCCCTCATTTTCAGAACAGAGTCAGTGATGTTAGAAATGGGTGACAGTAGTTTTGTCTGTAGAGGAATTTTATTACCGATTTGAAAATAACTTGGAACTATTATTCCAGACATTCAGCTTGTGCTGTTTACCCCGATGCATACTCCAAAGCCATCACTCATCCTTGGAAAGCTGAGAATTTGGAGGTATAATGATGTGATTTTTGTTTTGATGTGACTGAACTTTCCTGTACTTGAGTTTGAACAAATATCCTCAAATTTGAATGCTTATCTGGGCATTTGCTAAATTTCTAAACTTCTTAAGGGTGCCATCTTTGTCTCCCTTCTGTTTTTCTACTCATGCATCTAGTTGGTATCCAAGTCTGGTGTTCTGTCCTCTGTGACACTTCTTTCTCTCCATATCATCCAAAATTCTCAGGCAGGCCCTTATCTCATCTTGATTATGGCAGCCAACTTCTCTACAACTGCCTTAACATCTACAGTATCTTTTATTGCATTTTTCTCACTCTCACATATACCCTTTCCTGCTCCTTCAACAATGCACCTCATTCATTATAACTTTCCACTCTGGTTTCTACTGTGCCATTAAATCACCCACCCTAGACTTAACCATAAAGCCACTTTCTGTATCTCCTTCACATTTTAGCTGAAAAGTTACCTCTGTCATGATTCCTAGAAGGAAATATCCAATTAATATTGGAACAAGTTGAGGGATCAGTGGGATTAGTTGATACTTATTTTAATAGTAAGGAAAATTGTGAATGTGTACAAAATGTGTGCATAAAATACATTTCATTGTCTCTATCTCCCTCATCCCCTTTTTACATACCTTGTCCTCTGAGACTATAAACATTTGGGATAGAATCATAGAACACTAGAGCTGGAAGGGACCTCGAAAAGTCATCGAGTCCAGTCCGCTGCCCTCATGGCAGGACCAAGTATTGTATAGATCATCCCTGATATATGTCTATCTAACCTGCTCTTAAATATCTCCAGAGATGGAGGTTCCACAACTTCCCTAGGTAACTTATTCCAGTGTTTAACCAACCTGACATGAAGATTTTCCTAATGTCCAATCTAAACCTTCCTTGCAGTTTAAGCCCATTGCTTCTTGTCCTATCCTCAGAGGCTAAGGAGAACAATTTTTCTTCTTCCTCCTTGTGATATCTTTCAGATACCTGAAAACCGCTATCATGTCCCCCCCTCAGTCTTCTCCTTTCCAAACTAAACAAGCCCAGTTATTTCAGCCTTCTTTCATAGGTCATGTTCTCTAAACCTTTAATCATTCTTGTTGTTTTTCTCTGGACTTTCTCCAATTTCTCCACATCTTTCTTGAAATGTGGTGCCCAGAACTGGGCACAATACTCCAACTGAGGCCTAATCAGCACAGAGTAGAGCGGAAGGATAACTTCTCATGTCTTGCTCACAACACATCTATTAATGCATCCCAGATTCATGTTTGCTTTTTTTGCAACAGCGTCACACTGTTGACTCGTATTTAGCTTGTGATCCACTATGACCCCTAGATCCCTTTCTGCAGTACTCCTTCCTAGACAGTCGCTTCCCATTCTGTATGTATGATAAATCTTCAAATACATTTGTATAGCACCTACCACCATGCGTATGATGTCTGTATAAACAGTAAATTGTAATAATAAAATAGAGGATTATTACCCCGCTTTGATATTGCCACAGTGCATTTTGCTACCCTTCACTAGACTGATGACTAGATTGAGTACTAGGTAGTTGATCTTTCTCTTCAGTGGCATGGTAATAACTTGTTTGCTCTAGTTTTGGATATTGAAAGTGTACTGTGTTTCTTACATCAGAAAATAGCTTATGGAAGCCATATTATTATCTGAATGTGGTTGTGTTTCAGTCACTGAGGATGTTCCTACTGTTTCTCATTCCTGAGAGTTTCCAATAAGCTTGCTGGGATTTCCAGGGAATAAAACATCTTTTCAGCCATTCTTTACTTCAGTACCTCCACAAACCTATTTAGAATTTCCCCTCAGTTGCCTTAGAACACCTCACCATTTGCCCGAGTGCTGAAGAGTCGTTGGACCCTAGCAGTTTATTTTCCTTTGGATCTGTTTAAAACTGTGGTGATTGTCTGCTACCTCATTCCCTCAGGTGCTGTCATTCCTGAACTAAAAGCTTAGCCTTCTCTCAGAAGAATTTCATTGTCAAGGAGAGGAGTGGGGGTTCTCCCATGAAGAATTTTAATCACTCTATCTGTAACCCTTTTCAAGGAGGCACAATAGTTCCTATAGTAACTACCAGACTGTGGGAGAAAGGCCAGTGCTCCCTCCCCAGCTACAGATGGAGAACTCTCTTTACTTAGATGACTAGGAATCCTTGAACAGAGAAGCCGTCATCCTTCACAATGAAAAGGAAAATCTTTGAAATACTCTAAATTGTATGAATAAATACAAATTAAAAGAAACCACACACAACTGTTTGACTTGACAAATACTCTAAAAACTTGCATATACTTGTTTTTAAGGTTTGCGTGTCTTTTCATACATAGAACTTTTATTTTGATTTGAGAAGTTAAAAAACAAAAGAAAGACATTTGGAGTCGGATCTTGCTCTGCTTATTCAGGGAAAACTCACTATGGAGTAATTAGGCCAGGAGGAGAGCCATAAAACACATGAAGATTTGTGGTAAAACAACCATTTGAAGAATATTTTTTCTGGCAGTTTCTGAATCTTAAATGTTTTGAGGTGGGAGAAGAACGCCAACATACATCTTAGAGGAATGCAGACTTAAGTTCTGTTGTTACCAGTCCATACCTCAGCCTACTTTAACCCCTTGTAAGTTATAGAATTGTGAGCAAAATAATTAAATATTGAAATAAAGATTGTAATATTTAATATATAAATATTAAAGAAAATCTCAGTTGTTAAAGTGTATGGAATAGTCTTATGAGTAAAATATTTTTCATTCTTGGAACTTAATGTTCTTATGCAGTTTGTTAGATGAGGTGTAGGAATGCAAATAAAAAATACCTGTAATTTCTTTTTTGTATACTTTCATACCAAATTAACAAATGCGTATGTAGCACACACACGTAGTGTAGTTCCCTGTCCCATCTGTGACATCTGATCAGTTAATCTGCTGAAAGTGCGGGTTTACTTAGAAGCTATGTACTGTAACAATGTATATGTGTTTTACAAAGATTCACAGATAACTGGTGGAAATGCATCTAGAATGACAAATTAATATACATGAAAATAGATTTTAAATGCCATTGTTAGTGTTTCAAGTTGATTACCATCTATGCATTATCAGAGGGGTAGCCGTGTTAGTCTGAATCTGCAAAAGCGACGAGGAGTCCTGTGGCACCTTATAGACTAACTGAAGTGTAGGAGCATAAGCTTTCGTGGGCAAAGACCCACTTCGTCAGATGCATGTGACATGTGACATGCATCTGACGAAGTGGGTTTTTGCCCACGAAAGCTTATGCTCCTACACTTCAGTTAGTCTATAAGGTGCCACAGGACTCCTCGTCGCTTTCATCTATGCATTATGCACCTTATATACCATAATTTTTGACAAATTTGTTCAGCTGTTTCACTGGTGTGATGGTTAGTTGGTAAGAAGTTTACAATAACTTTACGAAACCAAAATGAAATATTATTCCACTGTGTTGCATCCTAGGAGGGCCACTGCTTCATGGATGCTCACCAGGAAATTATGGTAGACAGAAACGTTGGATTTCCCTCCAGACTACCAATTGCTCTGGTTTAGGGTGAGCTGGATCTTTCATCCTTACTTGATCTTTCCATGGGAAACCTTTCCAAGTTATAGCTCCATTCCCATACTTCACTCAGGATGAAATCTAGTTATTTACTCCATTTAGACTTCAGGTCACAGTACTCTTGTCCATCAAACGTGACTTAGCAGGTGCAACTGGGTTTTGTCTTCTACTCTAGAGTTTTCTCCAAGAGTTGTGACGAGTATGAAAATGGAGTGGCAGAGAGCAGCATAGTCAGAACAAAGCATTGTTTATTTATCCATGTGAATATAAGAAACGGGGGAGGGGAAGGTTGAACACAATAAAAGGACTATACCTATATTGTCCTATCTAACCCTTTGCCTTTCCTTGAGAATGTAGGTAGGCCCACTTTACCCTAGATAGGGCAAAGCATACTATACTACAACTGAGTGAAGCAGATTGCACTCCTAAAGTCACATCTCTCAGCCTGACCCTCCATCAATATTCACGTCACCTGAGCAGTAACTGCTTTCAATCACTTTGCTTGAAACTTCATGCCTGAAATCCTATGAGATTTTAAGATGGCATCCTTCCTCCCCTTCTGTGGGTCCAACCAGACCCATGATTCTACATTATTAGAGGTAAACTTAAGAGGAATTAATGTCCATATTGTCTGATTGAATACGAACAATCAGGAGTGTTTACAGCCAATGCATTTTTTTTTCCTGCTGACCAAAACTAACTAAGGGCTTCTCTACATTGTGAATGAGTCCCTTTAAATTTTGGTCTGGACTCACAGCAGCTGTCTGGACCTGTGGCAAACTCACCGTGGTGGACAGGAGCTATGGGGAGTTCACCATGGCACTCGTTCCCCGTGCTCCCAGCCACCATGGTGTGTGTGGTGGTGGGGGGGGGGTCGAGGGTCCTGACTGTTGTTGCAGTCCAGCAACAACCGCTCCCCGCCCCAGGCCAAGTCCTCCCCCAGGCTGGAGGTGCAATGGGAGGGACGGGAGAAACCTGTGAAATCACGAATGGCAATTCTGTAAATTGAGGGTCTCCTGTCTGACTCAGAGACATTTCTCCATGAGTTCACATCAGTTACACTGATATCACATCAGTTATACTGCCTGATAGAGCGTAGTTCTTGCCTGGCACCTAGACACCACTGCTGAATGAAATATGGGGAAGATGGAAGAGTGGAGATATGTATTTTCTTATTTCTGCTTGTACAGAGTCTCCTTTCCCCAAATGCATCCAGACTCTCTTTCCCAGCAAGCGCTATGATTGTGCACGGTTGTTGGAGGATGGCTGGTTTACCTGCATGATTGTATAGTAATAGCTTATAATCTAATTCATAATAAATTATTTTATTTTGCTCTGCTCTCTGAGCATCCTATATCTAATGTCGATTTTTAAAAGCAGCATCTTTAAATTGGTCAATCAGATAAATGGAATAGGGCTGTAGACAGGATTTTTAATAAATGACCTATTTAGTACATGTGAATCTACTCTGTTACAGGGCTACCAAATTGCATAAGAAACCCGTCGTGTTTCTGAAATGTTCCAATCTGATATACCCTGGTATATCAAAATATTATTTTTCTCATGCAGATGAACAGCATGAAATCAATTGCTGGAGGGTGGAAAAAGTAAAATATTGATGCCATGAAATCCGAACACTGAGGGAAATAACACTGTATTCTATGTTCTCTAAAATTATCAAAACATTATTGTCTCGTTCCTCAAAATGCCAAATATGATAATGGGAGTACAAAGAAAAAATAAAGTGCAAGTTAAAAAGTACATATTTAAGATGTATTCAGTTACTAATAATGCTAGCGTTGGAACTTAGCTACTAGAGGCATAATAGTTTCCTGTTTAACATATTTATATTGGTTGTAAAATTAGGAACTGTCATTATAGCCCCACATCACCTGCATGAGGGCAAAACACATAAATCAATAGGTGCTGTAAAAATGACATTGAACTGAATGGCATGAAACTCTTGCAAGATATTTATGGGTATGGATGCCATGTGCCAAGACACACATGTAGATTTTTAGTGGATATGACTGACAAATATTAAAGGTATGACTATCCAGTCCAGTTTGTATTTTCAAATGTCAGTTCACTTGTACTGGAGTATTTTAATTTAAACTTTGAAACTGAAAAGGTATAAAGTACAAAACGACAGATGAGCTATTAGTAAAAAGGCTTTTCAATCACAGATAGTGCTTCAAAACTCCACATGTAGATCATTTACTGACTTCTGTTTGATCATATCCATAGACCTTATTCAGGTTTTTTCATTCACATGCTGAACAACCATAATGTGCAATTACACTGTAGAACTGGATGCAATAATCAGTAAGTCATCTACATTTAAAAATATACCAGTGGATTTTAGGGAATGGTATACAGAAATAGAAAATTAATGAGAAAAAATGGTGAGTACTGATGTGTTTAGACTTGGTGTGAAAAATAAATCACAATCTAACTGAAAAAAAGAAAACTGGTTAAGTTTTATTTGTTTGTTTTAAACGATAATATAAACAGAAGACACAATGCTTAAAGTTAGAAAACCTGTAAATTTTTCCCACTTTATTTCTGGTAAACCATAAATGAAATGGCTGGATTGTGTGTACTACTTACCGATCATAATCATAATGGGAACACTGATAGTTTTACAATGCTGTACATCTTACTATCATCTATAATTAAAACTAAACTTTTCTGTAATAAATATGATGGCACATCTTATTCAGACTGACTACTCAGGGCATTTCGGGGACAGGGTAAGCTAGATGAAAGGGATCATCTCTAAATACAAGCCTGTGTGTGGAGGACTGGGGGAGTAGTTAAAGAATAAGAGCCATATATAGGGAAAGAAAACCATTTCATTTGCAGGCTGCAGTAATCCTAAAGAATTTAAAAAGCTTTGAATTTTGTTCCTAAATTGTATATTTGATCAACATCCATCAAATTACAGGCATTAATGTAGCTATGGGAAAAGGAGAGACAAAAGCACTGATGAGGAAAACAATACAGGGTCGGAAAAGTGGGGGGCAGCTTTTGGAGTGAAAACCGAAGTAAATTGATTAGTAAGAAACTAAGTCAAGTACAAGCATAATATTGATGTGATGTATCTCTTCAGCTATTGTATGGAGTAAAAGTGTATAACTGATTGAGACATAAAAATCTGTTTTTTCAGTAAGGTGTGTAATGAAAGAATCTAAGAAAACCCTGTCTTTGTTTTTAGCTGTTTTTATGTATGTTCTTGGTTTCCTTCAGGAGAGTAGATGAAGATGACATGGAAATATTGGGCCTGGAGCAGTCACCATTTGTAACTGTTACAGACTCTTGCTTGAATCTATTAACAATGAAGTCACAATGGCTGTGTCTAGACTACATGCCTCTGTCGGCAGAGGCATGTAGATTAGACAGATCAACAAAGGCAAATGAAGCCGAGATTTAAATGATCGCGGCTTCATTTACATTTACATGGCTGCCGCGCTGAGCCGACAAACAGCTGATCAGCTGTTTGTTGGCTCGCGCGCTAGTCTGGACGTTCCCCCTGTCGACATCAAAGCCCTTTGTCGGCAGCCCCGTTATTCCTCGTGGGATCAGCTGTTTGTCGGGTCAGCACGGCAGCCATGTAAATGTAAATGAAGCCGCGATCATTTAAATTGCGGCTTCATTTGCCTTTGCTGAACAAACAAATCTACATGCCTCTGCCGACAGAGGCATATAGTTTAGATGTACCCAATGTGTCCAGTGTAAATAGTTTAGAATTTCCTGTAAGAAAATTACAGGAAGCAGTAGTAAGGAGTGACATTACACACTTATTTACTTGGCATGTATCTTTGTGTGCAGATATCAAATTTGGAAGCGGATGTTACAGAAGACTGCTACAAATCGTTGCGTCTAAAATTAATTTTCATTGGACAATTGATAATCAGCTTGCTAACAAGTTAGCTTGTTCAGTAATGGCTATATACTACTCTGTTGGTCTGGTATTCTGAATTTGATGTTACCTGTGACAAACTTTATCATTGAGCTACCTTGGCTAAATTCATTGTTAGATTGTGTCTTCAAAGCACAGTGATGAGTAGAAATGCAACACCGCTACTTAGTCTCCAGAGGCACTGTTCCACCTAAGTCTTAGGTGGAGCGTGGGCACAGTATGAGCAGTGTTATAGAGATTGTAGCATGTGTCTCCCTTCTTTTATCAGGTATAAATATGTCTGCCCTCTACAAAAGGAGGTGAGACTCCTTAAACTGTCTCCCCTTTTCCCACCTCCCTTGTCCTTCACGCTTCTATGCAATACCAGACACGATCTAGACCTAATACAAAAAAAACCCCTCTATATCTACAGTAGGTTATAGCCTCCCCTCTCTGACTGTGATTAGGCATGGATTACTCTCTTGTTGTTCCTGGCACACCATATGAAGTAGAGATTAATGAAAGTTCTACTGTGTGATTTTTTTATTTTCTCGTATTTTAGTTATCATTGTCTATTGAAAACGTAACTGCAAGTTTCATCCTTTCTATTTTTAAAGCTATTTATTTTAACAAGTAGTATGGTGATTGCTGTTTGAAGACACAGCAGTTACCTTCATATCTGTGATATTGCTATATTTCCTTATTCTTACAGGAGGAAATAGTTCTTATATCTCAGATATCATGCGGAGGGAATTGTTTGCAAATGGTGATTTTTTTTCAGGCACTTCATTTCTTCAGTTCACATTCAAATGAAGGAGGTAGCATGATCAGAAAGACATCTTTCTTATTTTTACAATTAAGGAGTAATTTTTTGTTTTTGTCTGCACATTTGTGTGCATATACTTTATATTTAGCATCTTCTTTATTATTTGTTATTTTTATCCAAAACTGGCCCATAATTTCAGAAATATGAAAAAAACATAGGTCTTGGGCTATGTTTACATAGTCCTGTGTGTCATGTGGGCCACAACCACACAAAATATATATACCACCTGTATAGCCTTAAGGATGTTATTACATGGGCTGCAGGTTGAGACCTACTAGTGTAGTCTGTTAATTTTCATAGTTCCTTGGCATTTTGACAACTTTTGAAAAGAGTAATATGCCACAATATTCAAGTCACTGAAAATTATAAAGTGATTTAATTGACTATAGGACAAGGCAAAATTGTAATTAATACTAGTGGCATTAAAAGTGCAAGAATCCATGATTGTAGTGTATTTCCAGTGGTGTAATCAGGGATACAGTTTGACTGAATGTGCAGACGTTGGAACATAATTATTTTTTATTCAGTTATAGGTGCTCAGCGCAGGAGAAGCCCCAGTGCACTTGCCATTGAAGTATTTGAATCACATTTGGGAAGTCACATTTTACAGGTAAAAATAATGGCTTTACCAAAATAATCAAGATAACTAGACAGTAACAATATGTAATATTTCTGCCAATTATTTGATGCTGTTGTTATTCAGACTTACATTTATGAGATTTTTTTACAGATTCATTTTTTTCTTTTTAGAAAGTCTGTCAGTGAGAGAAATTTAATGAGAGAGGGAGGGCAAGTATTCTTTGTGCTCTAATAATGTAGATGAATCACACTATGTAGTTATATTGGACTGTGCAGTAGCTATTGCTCACAAAATTGTGTGTGTGTTAGTGTATATATAAAGTACCATTTCGTGTAGATAATTTGATTCTTCTTAAGTGTCCTGTTCAGAGTTAGATTTTTTTCCCCCATTTTGGTTTACAAGCACCATTTCCCTTCCTCCACCCACACCTGTCATGACTCTAAAGCTGTTGTTATTTAGCAGAAAATTCTGCTTCTCAATTCAAACATGCAGTATGGAATATTGTCTTTTGATATGCAGGAGAGGCAAGTTTAGGATACTTATAATGAGAAATATTCCACTTCATCTGAAAAAATTTAGAGGCATTTCTCTGTACTATCACAGATGAGGCTTTGAAAGGAGCTATGGATAATCTCCAAATTTTTAGATCTTTTTACAGTTAAGTGAATGAGAAAGGTAACAAAGGTAATTCTAGTAAAGCGTAAAGTTTACCAGTGGAATGAATTTCCCCACAGTGCAAAAATTATGAATGAAATGATTTAATTATTTGTACTTCCTTGGTAGAGGTCTAGGTTCAAGTGTTTAATGCTGTAGGCAAATAATTATGGTTACTCTACCAAAGATGGTAAATATGCACCGAGCTTTGCACATTAGGCACAAATGCTATTGTACTGCCTCACAGATGTAACAAGACAATACTCCCCCCTCCAAAAAAAAAGACAAAATAAGCAATAGTTTTGTGATGTTGGAATTTATGTAATTTTGTCTGCATGCTGCTGTGAATATATAAACATATACTTTATATGTTAGGGCACGCTTTTTACATGATGTGTCATTGATTTTCATTGAAATTGATTTGTATCCAGTTTTAGTCCAGGTGTCAATCATGACCTTATAATATGCATTCAGTTCATTCTTTTATTAGAGGTCTATCACAGTACAATCTTACAAACTATTTGGAATGTAAATTTTTCATTCATTGAATGGCTGAGAAGCTTTCATCATTTTTATGTGCTTAAAGCAGATTTACTTTTTATTTTGGATTTATCTCCCCCCGACTAATACATAAGGCTATCAGACAGAGAACAAAAAATCACTACAACATGTGTACGTAGAGTTAATGGTTTTCAGTGTGAAGTCACCATAAATTCCATACTGAATATCTGTTGAGGTGTGGCCTTTTCAAAGAAAGTGTTGGTCTTTCCAAATTGCTTCCATTAATCTTTAGCAGAATTGATAGAAGAAAGTTTTCAGGTGACATTTAAAAGAGAATAGATGTTGATGATGGATACAGAGCACAATGAACTTATAATGGATATAAGTTAGTCATAATATGTTAAAAACCTTTGTTTTGTTTTAGCAGGCTAAAAACGTATAACACAACTCTCAGTAAGAGATTACAGGGAAAGCATTGAAATACAGTACTTGCTGCCTACCTGCAGGTACCTTAGAATATCACCTTGTGATCAGGGATGTAAAAAATTAAAAATACTAACTGTGTAACCAATACAAATTCTGTTAGTTACAGGGTTAGCCAAGGGCTCAGTTGCTGGGTGCCAGCTCCTGGCTCCGAAGGGCTGCCAGTTCACAGCTCCTGGCCACGTGGGACTACCGGCAGCCCTTGTCTGGACTGGTGGGGCCCACTGCACCTCACTGCGAAAGGGGGGCTGCTCCAGCCAGGCTGGGTGCTGGTTAATGGTTACTGGTAAGCATCATGCAGTAACTAGTTAATCAGTTACCTGTTGACATCCCTACTTTTGATGTCATTAGTAGAAGCACCTTCTGATGTTATTGGAAAAGCACTCCAGAGAAATATGTGCCTACCTGCATCAAGTGCTGTATTTTGGGGCAACCCATATTTTTCAGAATCTGTTAACAAAAGAAGCTGGATTCAGTGCCCTATACCATTAATATTTCTGAGTAAATTCAGACATTAAGGAGTCATTTTCTAATATTAACCAACACGTGAGAACCATAATAACACCATATTTTAAAAGTGTATATTGTTTGTTTTTAGAGATGGTATAAAAGTAGAAATAGAGCAACATCTTGTGACATTTTAAATCTTGTTTCTACAAACAAGTACCCTCAGTCAATCATGTCAAAAATTTCTAAGCCACAGCCAATTGCAGTATATTATACTGAAGAGATGATTCCCACGGTAGGGGAAAAAGAAATGTGCCACAATGTGGTCATGGAGAAATAAAAGGAAATACCCAAATATTATTATAGCAATAGCCTCACAATCAGAAAAGACGCTTTCAGACATTGCCCAATTAAAACACCTGGATGAAGAAATAGTGGGAATTTCTTGAGTAGAAGAGAAACTAGATAATTAGAGTTGCCCATTAAGTATTAGTAAGTCTACATTATACTCCAAGTTCATCTTATGCATGAGAGTAGCTTTATAATGATTTTAGGCTGCTATGAAAAATATCTTAAATTTTACCTCTATGGTGCATTTTTTACTTCATTATAAGTTCAATGAAAAATGTTGGTTTCTGTTATCTCTTATTGGCAAACTTTAGCTCAAACAGGATGTAAAAGTTAAGAGGAACAGGGTTAGTTTATGTCTTTTGATACATTCTTTAATTTCTTAACTATTGAGGATTATGGAAAAGGGTCAGTGGCACCAAATTCTTCAAATAATCAAAAATGATCAGGAAATATAGAACTAAATATAGAGAAAAGGGAAAGTTAGTGAATATATTTGCATATGCAAATTAGCTTAATTGATACTGCTTGCCTCTACAGGGATTTTTCATTACAAACTGGAGTGCTACATTGTTCAGCTCATATTGAGTAATTTAGTAACTAATGAGACCAGTTTGCACTAATTTGCATATGATAAATGAGCTTAATTGCAGTAAATAACTTGGAGGCATAATTACTTAATTTTCCTGTGTTGCACGGCTTTTAAGTTCACGTATGAACAACTCAAGATAATTTTGCATATTTAAATTAGTTGCTTTTAAAATTTCTTGAACAGAAAAGAACACACCTTAGGATTTGAACTGAAAAACAATTGAAAGTAAAGTTTACAGTACTTTGTCACTAAATGTCAGTACAATTTTACATCAAATATTAAATGTTATTGTTTTATTATGTTTTTAATGCCAAACTCTTACCAAAGTAGAAATACTTAGTATTAGATGCTCTGCAGTAAACTTTAAATGGAAGATTTGGAATGAAAGATTCTGTTAACAACTTTGTATCTAAATTGCAATGATTCTTACTGTTTGTGTACTCCTGTTCTTGTATATAAGAGCAACAACTTTTTAAAATTGAAGTCAGTACTGTGAAAGTACCTGATTGTTCAGCAACTGTAGTTTTTTAATGGTGCATTAAATTACCATACACAATTATACAGGCAGTGTTTGTGTTAGATTCTACAAACTGCCCTACTAGTGTACTTTTACTCCATTTTTTTTCCACTATCCCTTTTCACCAGAAGATTATTCAAATTTCCATAGCCTGTAAACCTTCATTTTGCTTGTGAACTTTTTCTCATGGCGCCAGTTGTGATGATGCTTTATGTCATGTGCAATTGTTCACAAGGAGGTAGGCTGAGAACACCAGCTCAATTCCTATAGGACAATGAAAAATTACTTATCCGACTTTGCACCTTTAAAGGCCCTAGACAGATTTGAGTAAGTGAACTAGGAGTGAAAAAGTTCAAAATTCCAATGAAAATCCCCAGAACTATCTAGTAATGCTTTATCAGTGAATACAGTCATGCCCCCATGATTTGCAGGTCTCCATCCTGTGCTGGAAAAAGGTTCAGATACTTTCTCAACCGCATTCTCTCATTTCCTCAGGACTCACGGAAGGTGAGATTATTACATTATCCTTACACCAGCCATGACAAAATTGAAAAAACAGAAATCCACTTCAAGTGACTCCCTTAGAAGGAGCCACATTGGCAAGGACCAAATGCAGAGCTAGGTGGGACTTGTGAAGTTGCAGAGTCAGAGGGACTTTTTGTGATAATCCCTAGTCTCCTGTGGATTGAATGGGGATCTGGCCTGTATGTGTATATGCGCTGTGACCTCTTCTGAGTTAGTGAAACACCAATCTTTTGGTAAAACGGTAGAGGAGAAATTTCCACAAGTAATTCTTACTGGAGGTTTACTCTTCTTTTGCTCAATTCTATACGATCTCACCGGTCATTGAAACCACTGAGTTTTTCAGCTTTTCTGCATTTAAAAACTCAAAACAATATAAAATCTACCGATGGATATAAAAAGTCTGTTGTATTGTTGTTAGCATTTTACACAATTTACATTAAATTACATATTTTCATGGAGATCTAAGAACTATATGTGCTTTGTTCTTGATTCACAAATACATTGCCCAGAAAAAACATTTCTCACATAGTTTGTAAGAACATAGTTCAAACAAATCTTTGTGGGTCTATTAAAAAGTACTTTCTTGACTCTTAAATATACTCAATTTGCTGCCAAATGTAGGACTGTGTCTAGACTGGCCAGTTTTTCAGGAAAATCAGCCGCTTTTTCGGAAAAACTTGCCAGCTGTCTACACTGGCCGCTTGAATTTCCGCAAAAGCACTGACTTCCTACTGTAAGAAATCAGTGCTTTTTGTGGAAATACTATGCTGCTCCTGTTCGGGCAAAAGTCCCTTTTGTGCAAAACTTTTGCGCAAAAGGGCCAGTGTAGACATCTGAGATTTGTTTTGCTCAAAAAAGCCCCGATCGCGAAAATGGCAATTGGGGCTTTTTTGCGCAAAAGCGTGTCTAGATTGGCCATGGACGCTTTTCCGCAAAAAGTGCTTTTGCGGAAAAGTGTCCCTGCCAATCTAGATGCTCTTTTCTGAAAATGCTTTTAACGGAAATCTTTTCTGTTAAAAGCATTTCCGGAAAATCATGCCAGTCTAGATGTAGCCTACGGATATGTAATCAGAATCTTTAATAACTGCTTTAAAACATACTTATAATCCAGAGAAACCTCTTCAATTTTTTTAAAAAATTCATTTTTTATATTTATAAAGAGAATATAAATATTGGTTTGGCCTTTGTAATAAATGCAATACAGTAATAGTTGAATGAAACAGTATTAACGTGGTGTTAACTGCTGTTTTTCTGCAAAAATTCTGTAGTGTAGACATAGCCTATTTGATAATCACTCAAAAAGTATTTCTGATACATTCAGGTGTACTTGCTATTAATAAATATTCACTAAATAGTGGGTAAAATGTTTTGTGGCTGTGAGTAAATTGTGAACTTTTTGCCAATTAATGGCCACAAGTATTGACTTTTTGTAATTCATAGTTGCTCAACCTAGTTACAAAGGATGAAATTTTAAAAAGCAGCCAAGTCCCATTTTTACAAGTGACGTTGGCACCTAGGAGGTTGTATTTTGTTGCAGGACATTGGGATTGAGGATCATTAAGTATCTATGTCAGTTTTGAAAAAGGGACTTAACCTCCTATATTACTAATGTCCTTTGGAAAATTCTATCTGTGGTCCTTTTTCTACTTCCTGATTAGTTGATTGAGACATTCTAAACAGGAGAAAAACAAATAAGCAATAGTAACAAACTTATATTACCTCAGAGGGTTAGCTGTGTCGACAACTTTAAAAACAACGAGCAGTCTATAAACTTATACTAGGAATGTTTGGATAAATATTCATTTGGGCCAAATATTGTAAAGCTATCGAGATTCATTTACATTTTCACGAATGGCCAACAGTTGTCAGAGTACTCGCTAGCATCAATAATATGGAACCATGTATAGTAAAACAAATTGAATGAATTATCACATGTTTTCCATATTTAATCAGTTCTACTGCAATTTTAATTGAAAACTGTTATGAAAAAAATCTTCTCTACTTCCAAAGGATTTGATGTCTTTTGTCCTGTTGTAAAAACAAATGCCATACGTGGGTGCTGTAAAATATTAGGGAAAAGTTTCCTCTCCTCAGGTAGTATTTCAAACAACATTAAATATAATATAATGAGGTGAACACTATACCACAGTGATCAGGATAGCAACAGAGATTTGAGACCAAAGGTGAGGAAGCAGCAAATGGTCATCCTGGAATATATGGATGATTATGCCAGTCTAGAAGGATATTAACTGAAGAGTCCATTGCTGATTTGAAAATGTTTGCACAAGAAATGACAATTGCTAATGATGTCGGTACCATGTGTAAGCATAAAAGGTGACAATTCAGTTTCTTATAGAGCTGTACTGGATTAAGGGGACAGGTTGTTAATAGATCTAGATTAGCACATGGCAGAAGAAGAAAATGGGGTGTGTGTGTGAAATGTACAAAATTTTAGTCACCTTTCTGAAACATTTTGGACAGTGTTCTGGGCTTGCTGAAAGAAAAAAGGATGAAGAAGTAGAATAATTGGGTTAAGCAGGCCACAACTTTATTGTTAGATGTCTGGGACTACTTGGCAGATAAACATGTACTGTGCAAATGACAGTGTTTATTCCATAATTACCCGGAAGGGTTCCACCAGCTGCTCCTCTTTTCTATCTCCACCCTTCCCACCAATCCATTTCTGGGACTTTACCACCCCACCCCCATAGGAGAGTTAAGATGGGCTATAAGAATGGGAGGGTTGACTTCCTATCGTACCAATCATAGGAATTCCCAACTGCCTCACATTCATTCCTTTAACAAACACATCAGCAGTTTTCATTTCCCCTCCTAATCCCCAGCCATAAAGTGTGGGAGCAATGTGGTCATTCTGTTGACATTCAATGTGGCAGATTAAAATTACGTATCAGTTGTTAAAATAAATTTGGGAGATAAGTAATGTTTGAGTTTCAACCAGACGATTAAATGTTCTTTAACTGCGCGTTGGCAGTTGAGACATGCATTGTGTGATAAAATGGGGTACACAGATAACAAAGGTAGATTGGAGAAGAGGATTAAAGATGGCATAGGCCTCAATTGGAGAGTGATTTCAAAAGACACATCCTTTATTTTATACATTTGAATTATGAAATTTACCCTCATCTTTATTACACGTAATTCACTGTCATCAGACTTATTCCTTTGTTCAAATAATACCCAAAACTTTCAAGACTGAAGCTGAAGGAGACATAGGTTGAACTCAAGATATAATCCAAAAGGCAACAGACTGCGATAGAAAGGAGTTGCTATAAAACACAAAAGCCTTCTCTACACCCTGGCAAAAGCCTTTAAAGACAATGGAGCCCTGGAGCCGGGAAAATTTTTGTTGAGAAAAAAAAAAAAACCCCGCCGAGAACATTTTATTGCAGCCCCTTTGATTTAAAGCGACAGTCCACTCCCTGCACTCTTGTCGCATGTGCGTCGGGTGCTGAGCCGGGAAAACAAAATGCTGGCTGGCCCGGATCAAAGTGCTGCGGTCCCCCAGGAAGACAGCCATGACCCCCCATGGGTTGCGCACCGCTGATCTAGAATACCCGGTAACAGAACACAATTTAGGCATAATAGGCTTGTTTGAAGAATAATGGGATCATAATAATGAATGAAATGCCATATTAGTTTAATATAAATTTAGCAAGAAAGACTAGTTACATCACAAAGGAGACGGGGTAGTATAATACGAAAGAAATAAATTCTTAAGCCAGTTAAAACAGATTTGAAGAAATTGAAATTTCCAGGTGGGTGGAAATCATCTGTGCAGACACAAACCCCCGGTGTTACACAGGTGGAGAAAAGCATGGGGCTTCTAGGCACTACTGTGCTATTAGTAGTAATAAATAAATATAGTGATGAGTAAATATACCTGTATTTTCTGAGCAGAATGCTGTGATCTGTGTAAATCCAGAGCAACTCCACTGAAGGCTATGAAGACATTCTAGAAATTAAAAAAGAAGTTGGCTGAAAATATTTAATTTTCTTAAAGAGAGCTTGGAACGAAAGGCGAGTTCTGAATGTGAAAAGGCTAAATACATGTGCACACGCATTGCTCTTTAGAACTGAGACCTCAGATCCGTGATCTGGAATACATGACAAGAGAACTTCCTGCGTCAGAGACTTGAGAGGTGCTAATTTACATATTCTAACTTGTCCCAGTCACAACAAATGCATTAGATTGGATCCAGAAAGGTAATCCAAAGATATGGCAAAGATATGGCTCCAAAGGGGTGTGTATTAAGAGGAGACCAAGGGGAAAATATATATGTATATATAAAAAAATCAAGTATCAAATTGTTTTGCAACTGAAGCTTGAAGTAACACTCTTAAACCTGCATTTTATATGGCCACTATAGTACATGTAGTTTGCTTTAATAAAGAAATATTTGATCTGAGCTGGATACAGCATACCATACTGTGTCATTTCATTCCTGAGAAAGTATTTGAAGAAAATGACATATCTCAGCACTGTTTGTTGACTGTTTTGTTGTCACCTGCTGAGTGTTGTCATTTCCATAGCCAGTGGGCTGTATTGAATCAGACAGAAGGAATAGGTCATTAACAGAAATGGGGGACTTTCTGCAGCCTGTAGAGGTTGAAGGAGGATTTTTTTTTTCTTTCTGTGTAAACAAAACTGTATTTAATGGAGTCTTCATTCAGCTATCATTTAGGACTTAGTTCTGTTTTCAGCTAAAGTGATGCATGGTTCTCTGAACAGAGCCATATCTAGAATAGAGATTGTAAAGGTACACAATGGGGACAATTAAAAAGTCATAATTTCTAGAAATCATGGGGCTTTATCCCCTCCCCACTTCCCTGTCTTTAGGTACCTATCACATATTCACTGTGATTGGGGAGGAGAGAAGGCTCTTGGTTTTATATAAATAAATAGAAAAAAGTTTTTAAAGGGAAAAAGTACTTTCATGTATATACTGCAATCATAAAAAATGGCATTTGTCTCCAGTTTGCAAAAACTACAAGTAATACAGTTCCAGAGTTGACTGCATTGTTCCTTTCAGACATAGTGGAGAAAAACCTAGAAATAAGATTTCAGGTCATCTACTACAGCTTTTCCAACTATCCTGGTTTGGGTGCAAACCAGTACATGATGGCTTGGATTGATACAAGTTCATTTATTTCCTTTTTAATGTTTGTAAGATGTACATTTATTTCAGTCTCTTCACATGTCTAAAATGTATGTACACACAATTGATACAGGGCTAGATTAAGGTAATCCAGAATTCCGGGCATTTCCATTATCCTGCCTCTGTGCCATTACTCGGCTCCCCACCTGGAGTGCCAGCCAGTGGCAGTAATATTGGTCACCTTATCCGTGCAGGATCAGCAATAGGGCAGTAGTAGTCTTCAGCACTCTTCGTCTGTCACACAGCTAGGCTATGTATGCAGCAGAGAGTTTACAGCTGCACAGCTGTACTGATGCAACATCACTGCAGTAAGATCTCTTGCATAGCTATTTTATGGCACTGAGAGAGTGCCCTTCCAGCAACATAAATAATCATCCCCAACTTGCAGTGGTAGCTATGTCCCACCAATATAGTGTTGGTATAACTTATATAGGGTTGTTGTTTTTTCACAGTCTTGAGTGACGTACATTATACCAATGTAAGTGGCAATGTACCCATAACCACAGTCTTTGTTGAGTGATAGCAGAGACGTGCAGAACAATTGTCTGAGAGTTAACATTCATTAAAATTCATGGGTCGTTCACACCTTTCTCTCAGGACTATTGTTTCAGGCTGCATGCAGACTCAGGGGGATGCTTCATTGAATCTGTTACATTTGGAATGTGATTTCATGGTTCTCTTTGCTACCAGGATGGCTAAACATTTATTTTAAAAAAACTTAAATGAAAACTGAGATTTTGTCCATATGCCCCACTCCAAGAAGCTGGAGACTTGGGCACAGGTCTGTATGCCCATCCTTTAATCTGGCCCTGACTTGGAAAGTGTGAACACCTATTCATGTATTTAATTAATAAGTCTAATATTTGCATGAATCTCAGAGGGGTAGCTGTGTTAGTCTGTATCTGTGAACACAACAAGGATTCCCGTAGCACCTTAAAGACTAACAGATTTATTTGGGCATAAACTTTTGTGGGTCAAAGCCACTTTGTAAGAATGCAACTTCTCTTTTGGTAAAGTAAATGGGCAGACATCTATAAGTGATGCTATTGTGAACCAAGTTGTTTAAATTTGGTAATTCCCACTAATAATAACAGGAGCAGTTAAAAGAGTGTATTTTGAAAGTTACTATCTACTTCAACAGTATTTCCTGACAGTACATAATGGGAATACAGCTAGAGCTGTTAAAATATTCAAAACAGAAGACACTTTTTAAGGGAATCTAGTGTATTACATCTTCTTTAGGGAACCCTAATGAGGTCACCTAAGATGCAGGTCAATGTTGAATTAAACCCATTAGTTGGGTACGTCATTTAGACAATCATTTGTTTTCTTCCTGTACGTAGGCATATATCCATTTCTTCTATGACTCTTAATAGTTTAAAAGCATCATTTATACATATCCTCATAGATTGACATAAGGTTATAGTTCTTTGATGGTAGATGAATGAACTCAAATGTAGATGAATGAAGTCAAACTGTATTTTATTGCAAAGATGTTTTTAAATTGCATATTTTATGTAGTGAACGTGATTTTTCACCCTTCCTGTGCTGTCATCTAAATAAATTTTGGATCCAGTATTTTTTCTTTAATTTGTCTTCTGATTACTCACAGTTACTTGTGGTATTAAACTAGTGTGACTTACCTTATTTGCCTTACCACATGAATAATTTATTTTGTCTTTAGTACACTGTAAACTTTAGTACACAGGCCTCCCCCCCCCCCCCCGTCTCCTCCGCCGCCATAAATCGCTCCATCAGCGTAATCGCTTCCTCCAACGACTCCGGCCAGTGTCGGCGCACCCACTTCTGCCCTTCGGCGGGCAGGATCCGGATGTACTGCACCTGCTCCGCTACCTGCAGCCCCATCTTGCTGGCGGGTTCAAGCCACCGCATGCCCGCCTCCCTGACTCGTTGTCCCAGGGCCTGTGGTTGCTCCTTTGGGTCGTAACTGGTATCCCGGAACCTCTGCCGATGCGTCTCCGGGGATATGCCCAGCAGGTCCAGCACGGCTTCCTTAACCTTGTAGTAACACAGGGCGTCCTTGTCTGCCATACTTCTGTAGGCCAATTGTGCCGGACCTGTTAGGAAGGGGGCCAATAATGTGGCCCAGTCTTCCTGCGGCCACTTGGCAGCGGTAGCCACCCGTTCTAATGTGACCAGAAATGCCTCTGGATCATCCTGGGGTCCCAGCTTGGTCAAACGAAGGGGCAGCTGGGCGCCCGGGATGGCGCCGTCTTCCCTGGTTCCTAGGGGGTTCGTCTCCCCCCCCGGCGCGCCTCCTTGGGCCGTTGCCCCCTCGTGGATCTCCTTCAGCATTTGCTGCTGCTGGTCCTGGAACTGGGTCAGCATGTCTCGCAACACCTGATTTTGATGCTGCTGTTGCTGTTTCTGGTTGTCGACCAGCCACTCTATAATCTTTGTTGACCTCCATCCTGCGTCTTGTGGATAGGTCAACCGCAAATCGTAGGTGGCCACCACCTATTCCTTTTCGAAAAAATACCACTCGAATCAGTGACCTTCTTCCTCCCCCCCCCACCACCTTTTTTTTTTTGTTTTTTTTTTGGGGGGGGGTGCTACCCTGCTCCCTAGAGCCCCTTCTTACTCCCGGGGCTCAGGGACCCTACCCACATTCTCCACCACGTGTAAACAAGTCAGACACCGTTCGTCACCGACCCGGCCAACGGCCCCCCCGGTTTATTAAACGTGCGGGCCAGTCCCACCATAACTAGTACTAGACCGCCACCAGAATCCGCCCTGTGTCCCTTTTTCCCGCTCTCTTGAGTATGCACGCCCGAAATGGATGCGTCGGCCAGCGGAGTAGGGGGGTTCGGGCCCACTCCCTCTCCGAACCCTGGCCCAGGGCCCTGAAGGCAGGGACTCACGGTCCCTCCCTAGCGGATGGGGGAAGTGCCCCAAAACACACCCGCTCACGGGCTCCACGACCCCGCCCTGGGCCGCTTCCTACTCCCCCAGTCCTTAAGGGCTCGCCCCTGCCCCGTTACCCAGCCTCACCTCTCCCTTCTCGTTCCTCCCTGCTGCTCCGTTCTCCTCCCCCTTCATAGTGCCAGCCCCGGGTTTAAATCTCCCGCCGGCTCCGCTCCCCCCGTCCGTCACTTCCTCCGTGGCGACGCAGCGCCTCTCTTCCCCCGTGACCTCATCGGCCTGCGCCTCTCTGGCCTCTTCCTCCTGGGCCTCGTTTCTCGGCGCCCTTTGCCTCCCGGCGCTCCCCGCGCCGGGCCCTGACGCGTCCGCGTGGCCCGCCGTGCTGGGGCCATACGGGCTCCCCGCCACCTCGCGTGTCCGCCCGGCGCACCCCCAAGCACCCTGAGTGCGGGGCGGGAACGCCCCGTCACATACACCTTTTCAGAAACAGAAAATACTCTTGTGACAAGTTCCCCCCATACTTTATAAAATTATCTTATGAATATAAATATTTGTAAGTCAAGTTAGAAATATAAAGTATGGCATTGTTCATAGGTTTAAATGTTCAAATGAGAGCCATCAATGATACTCAGGAAGCCTTAATGATTGGGTGATCAACTTAATTACTTGAGAAACAAGTGATCTTGTGACACCTTAGAGACTTACCAAAATATATATAATTATGAGCTTTCCTGGGCAAAACCCACTTCATCAGATGAATTGGAGTGAAAATAAATTTGCCAGATACTACTTCTGCTGTATATGTGAGGTGTATGTATACAATTAGTCCCCTCATTAACATGAGTCCTAAAATTGCCAGGTACTACTGCTGTTTTTTATACTTGCAGGTGAGGCCTGTCATTGACCAGCAAAAGTCATTTTGCATAGATTACACTTATAGGAAAGTTCAAGAAATTAAATATATGTAATAGAATTTTTATTAATATGCTTGTAAAAGAACGGTTTTAAATTTGTAAGTTTTCTGCTTCAAACATTATTCATTTTATTGAATAATTACCATCCATAGTAAATTTGAATCAGAAACTCATAAAGCTTTCATTACTCTTTCCATTACTAATTTGAATTATTTTGTGATTTTTAATGGTAAAAATGTTCTTTGCACTAAAATGACAGTTGAACAGGTGACTCAATTTTAATTTTGTTAGAAAATATTTTATGAAATAGAATTATAACACTTAAGTTTTTTCCAATAAAAAAATTAATTATTTAAACCTTTTACCCAGCACATGTAAAAAGTAGTACATTCAGCTGTTTTAAGTGGCAGGATTGTTTATCCAAAATAGGTAATCACGGAGTATGATTTTATTTTGTACAAACAAATCCACAAACAAACTCTTCAATATATATATATATATATATATATATATATATATATATATATATATATATATATATATATATGAGCAGTAGTAGTACCTGGAAATTTAAGATCCATGTTAATTAGGCTAATTAAGTGGGCTGGATGTGTCCCATACATAGATTTTTATGTGAAAATGCATATGTTAAAAGTGGGAAAAATTGCCTTTGTAATGCGCCAAGCAGTTAATGTCTATATTCAAGCCCAAGGTAACAGTGTCAAATTCATAGATTAATTCCAGTTCAGCAGTCTCTCTCTGTAATTGGTTAATGAAATTCCTTTGTAGACAATGTCTGCTTTCAAATACATGGTTGAATAACTAGGCAAGTTAAAATGTTCCCCTACAGGTTTCTGTGTTGTGTGCATTTCTGATGTCTGATTTGTGTCTGTGTATCCTTTGTTGTAGAGACTGGCCAATATACATGGCAGAAAGGCATTGCTGACACTTGATGTCACATATCACATTGATCGAGGGGGAGAGGGCAATAAAATGGCAGTGGTTCACCAGGATTAGCCCCTACTGGCCCACTCCCATTATATTTACTTGCACCTCCATAGATATGGGCGATTGTAGCTCCCATTGGCTCCATGACCAACAGGAGCTGTGATTACCCATACCTGTGGAGGAGCAGGTAAATACAGAAGTGTTGGGACCCTTTAGGGGCTAACCCCAATAAACAGGATCTGGCCCACAGGCTGGTATTTGCCCACCTGTGCCTTAGAGGCCCCTGATATTGCGGCTTATATGATTATGTCCTGTGATGGTGTCACTAGTATAGATATATGGACAGAGTTGGCAACAGAGTCTGTTTCAGGGGTAGATTCCTGGTTGAGTGTATCTGAGATGTGATGTGTGGCTGCTGGAAAGGATTTACTTCAGGTGGGGGGGTTTGTCTGCAGGCAAGGACTGGCCTGTGAGAGTGAGAAATCATTTTCCAGAATAGGTTGTAGATTGTCAACGATATGCTAGAGGGTTTTAAGATGGGGGTTAGAGGTGATGATTGATGGTGTTCTGTTATCATCCTTGTTGGGCCTGTATTGAAATAGTTGACTTCTGGATACTTGTCTGGCTCTGTCAATCAGGAGGGCATTTAAGTTTTAAAAATGCCTGATAAAGATCTTGTAGGGGTTTGTTTCTATCTGTGAGACTGGAGCAAATCTGGTTGTATCTTAGGGCTTGGCTATAGACAATCAATCATGTGATGTGCCCTCGATGGAAACTAGAGGCATGTAGGTAAGAATAGAGGTCAGTAGGTTTCTGATATAGGTAGATGTTTATGTGACCATCATTTATTTTTACTGTAGTGTCAAGGAAGTAGATCTCTTGTGTAGACTAGTCTACGGTGTGGTTGATAATAGGGTAGAAATTGTTGAAATTCCTGTGGAATTCTTTG
The DNA here is from genome assembly GCF_052426305.1 of Pelodiscus sinensis. Classification (NCBI taxonomy): domain Eukaryota; kingdom Metazoa; phylum Chordata; order Testudines; family Trionychidae; genus Pelodiscus; species Pelodiscus sinensis. The sequence continues at coordinate 49,493,546 of NC_143056.1, read as the reverse complement.
AGGGTTTCCTTCCCATGGGTCCATATGATGATGTCATCAATGTAGCATAAGTAGAAGGAGGAGTACTAGGGACTGAGAGCTGAGAAAATACTGTTTGTGGTCAGCCATAAAAATGTTGGCATATTGTGGGCCATGCGGGTACCCATAGCAGTGCCACTGTCTCAAAGGTATAAATTGTCTCCAAATTGGAAATAGTTGTGGGTGAGGACAAAGTCACATAGCTCAGCCAATAGGTGTGCTGTGGCATCATGGGGGACAGTGTTCCTGGCAGCTTGTAGCCCATCCTCATGTGGAATGTTGGTGTAAAGAGCTTCTGCATCCATGGTGGCCAGAATGGTGTTTTCAAGAAGATTACTGATGTTCAACATTCCACACAGGGATGGACTACAAGATCAACTTTGAGTTGAAAGCATGACTGAAATGAGAATAGATTTTAGGGTGAGTTTATAATACATATAAGTGGATGAGAACTAGCTATATGTTTCTTTTTTAATTTTAATTCTGTAGCTTAGTTTGATCTGTTTTCACTTGCAACCACCTAAATCCTACTGTTTGTAGTTAATAAAAACACTTTTGTTTACTAATCAAGCCCAGTGTAAATAACTGTCACACGGTGGGGGGAGGGAGCGATGAGTGTGCATACTCTCTTTTATATTGATAAAGAGGACAAATATCCTCTGAGATATCTTTGTGTAAATTTTTTTCTCAGAGAAAGATGGATTTATTTGGGATTTTGATGCTGTGCCGTAGAGCTGCATTCTTCCAGAGCTGAAGTAGTTAAGTGTTTGCATTGCTTTCCCAGGAGGGTGATTATCCTAGCTCTGTGCCTTGTCTGGGGAGACAAGAGACACAGGGCAGTGGGGAGCCCTAGAGAGCCAAAAGGCAAGTATCAGTGGCATAATCATCACACCAGGGAACATCCCCAAAAGGTTTTCATTGTGTGCACCCCATCACAACTCCCTGATGGGTTCAGATAGGTACCTATAGTTCAAGCATTCTCACACTCTTCTGTAGTGGGACCGTATCTGAAGGCAGAAATCTTTATATGACTGCCTCCCATCCCACTGGCCACCATCTCATTTGCAATCACATAGCAAGCCATTGGCAACTGCAGAAGTTGTTCATATGAAAAAATATTAGGAAAATATTTAACATATTTTTGAGCTCTTTTTCAATGTGGGTAAGCAGCTGTGGAGGAATCAGCAACATGAGAGATGCCAGTTCTCCACAGGCTCCCAGCAAATGCTCCATGAACCACAGTTTGAAAATCAATGTTATAGTTTTATTAAAAACAATACCAAAAACATTGGGAAGGAAGCCAAATGTACACCAGGCCTGTAGACACTCAGCAATTTTCCCTGTATAGTTTCCAAGAAAACTTTCAGGTGAGATTTAAAATTTACACAATGCTTTGGTATTTAGAACAATCAAAGTTTTACAATCAGATGTCTATCACAATTTATAATTCACTGATTTATGTACATAGAGTATACTGTCAGCAGACAATACTGGAAATAAAAAAAATGCCATATGTTCAATCGGATTAAAAAAATGGGATCTTAAATAAATTCACTGAAAGAATGTGTTGCTGAGCTTGACTTCAGTCTTTTTTTTTATTACTTCCTTTACATGTCTAAGGCAGTGATAATCTAGACAGGGTTTTTCATCCTTTAAAAATCATGCAGTCAAGCAAAAACAAAGGTACAGTATGATATTGCCTTTGATGAAAGGGATAGATATTATCTTAAATGTAAACAATAGTTAAAGTATTTGTGAGAAAGTAGGACTTCATGATTTTTCAAGAACACAATATTGCATTGAGATATAGAATAAAAACTGAACAAATATTTGGTTTTGTTTATTTTTAAATCCATACCTACAAGGCCTAAAAATGAAAATGGTGATTCTGATCTTAATATAGGCTGTTCCTGACTTGCGACACAATTGGTTCCTGGGATACTGTCGCAAGTCGGGGGTGTCGTAACTCGAGCCTGCATTTACAACAGGTGTCGTACGCCATTGTAAATGCAGGGCTGAGGACGTAAGTTGGGGGATTTTGGCCTCTTCCACACTTACGGAAAAGATCGTAAGTGTGGAGGGTCGTAAAGCAGGAGCCTCTTGTACTTACAGTATTTCTACCAGGTCCCCTTTTTCTAGCAGTCAACTATTTTGTCCATGAAAGCACTATAGTATTTTAATATCTTCCACTACTAGATGTGCTCTGTTTGGACACAGATTTGCCCAATAATTGCCAGATCATTCTTCAGGGTGTTCAGTGGGAGAACAGAAGGAGCCTCGCTCTTTGGCCCTATATGCAAGGAGAAGTTGCAGTTACCAGTTTCTGTGCTGAGGAGAGTACAGGACTCCTCCCTTTTTCCTCCTCAGTGGGGCACAGGGAAAAGGTGGGGAAATGGCCAAATTCCCTTTCTTTATCAGCAGTAGGCAAGGAACACTTGAGGAGCCTTTTCCAAAAGAAAGGTGTATCCTGACTAGTCCTTGCACAATAGGCCACTTAAGCTTCTCCTGTGACCATATAGTTTTGTACTACTCACTCCCCTGCTTGAGAGTTCCAAACTGGCACTAATGCTGTGAAGAATCCTTCTCCTCTCAGATGATTGGTCCTAACCAAAGTATGAATTATCTGAATGTGAGAGGCTTGGTGGAAGCTGACTATAGTTGCTATTGCTGTGTGAAGATGCATATACATCTGTATGCTGTGTTTGGGACTGACCCTGTAGGGCTTCTTTCTGGGAGAGGCTGGAGTTTTGGAGACTTGCAGTGAGAGTGGAAAAGAGCCTTGCATTTTGTAATAGATACTACTTTATGATTTATTGTAACTAGGTTTTACCAAGTTTTTACTTCCTTTATGTAATAGTTGCATTCCCAGCTCAAAGCAAAACTTCAATCACTGTTTCTCACAGCAGTAAAAAAAGAAAGCATGGGTTTCTTTTAAAGGGGGTCTCAGTTTCTTTAGTCTCAAGAACAAGCCCAACCAGGGCGATGGTTGCAAGTTTCTACATAAAACCTTGCAGCAGATTTTTAAACAGAAGTCTCTTTCAGATCGAGCATTTTAATAATGTTTGTCTCCTAAAGAATTTTCTAGAAAGTGTGCTGTCTACAGATTTTGCCGCTCACAATTTCTCACAGGGCACCAGCCATACAAATGATTTTGAATGAGAGAATAATGTGGATCATATAACAGAGGCTCCCAGAGAAATAGACAGGAAAACTGAATGGACATTTAAACATTTTGCAATTTCATTGCTACTGCAACACTTCATCGTCTGTGCCTAATTCAGCAGAAATAGCTGAAATATTTGAATTAAATGTTTAGTGGCCTATGAAAGCTTTAAGGGAGGCATACTCTGTTTGTAAGGTGCTCCTTAATGGAGGGAAACGGCTTGCGATCCAAGAAACATGACTATAGGGCAGCAGCAGGTTGACCCACAGCAGACAGACAATCGGGTTTATCACCAAAGCCAGCAGTACAGTCAGGAAAGAAAAGCTGACATCCAGATGCTAGTGATATAGGAATCCTATCTAGACTTGGGCATATGGGTCCTGCATCTGTCAGTTGGCTCCCAACCTTGAGCAGATTTTGTATTACCAACAAGTTACAGCTCCCAATCAGCACTGTTACTGAAAGGGATAAGCCAACTCTTCTGATGCAGCAGAACTGTTCTATTGAAAGGTTGATTTAGGTTAAAAGATGTTGTGTGGGAATGGGGTGGTTCCCATTAATGTCAAGATTGTGTGTACAATTATTTTAGTCCGTGAAGGCATTAAAATAGTAAACTACATAGTAATGTAATGTTGGAATTTTAAGGAATGCCAGTAGAAAAAAACCCCACGTAAAAGACACAGGATCACATTTTATGTGGAGTTTCGCACACAAGGGCAGGAAACTGAATTTTTGACTGCTTACTCTGTGAAGTAGTGGAGATAGTTTTTTTTAAATCAACAAATGACACTAGATGTGCAGAGGCTCTGAAGTATCTTTCTCAAATAAGGAAGAGCAGTTGTTCTCTGCCTACCATCCTGTTCCCAAATTTCTGTAGTGGCCAAATCCTGTGGTGCTGAACTGGGGGGAGATTAGATAAGGTCCCAAAGAAAGGGAAATCATGTGATAGAGATAAATGACTTTTCATTTTCTAACTTTCTTCTTTCTGTCTGTCATCTTTTTCCCCTCTTCTGACTTCCCCCAGTATAGGCATGCTTTCACTTCTCTTGGCAATTTCTCCTTGCATTGCTAGTCTCTGCTCATATTAACCAATTGGGGAATTTCCCATAAAGAACTTTGAAACAGAAACACTCATTTCTCTATGAATTGCTAGTAAACTCATGGGACAATCATAGAAACAGAGAACTGGAAGGAACCTCAAGATGTCATCAAATCCATTCCCCTGCTTTCATGGCAGAACCAAGCACCACAGAGACCATCCTTGACAGGTGTTTGGCTAACCTGCTCTGAAAAATCTCCAATGAGGGAGATTCCACAACCTCCCTAGGCAGTTTATTCCACTGCTTAACCACCGTGACAGAAAGTTTTCCTAATGTCTATTCTAAACCTCTTTTACTGCAATTTAAGCATATTGCTTCTTGTCCTATCATCAGAGCAGAATAATTTTCTCCCTCCTTTTTATAACAACCTTTTAGGTACTTGAAAGCTTCTATCATTTCCCCTCTCAGTTTTCTCTTTTCCAGACTCAACAAACCCAGTTCTTTCAATCTTCCCTCATACATCATGTTTTCTTACAGTACAAAATTGCGAAGTCTAGGTCTATGAAATTCAGTCCAGTGATTTTTTTAGGCTGAAGGTGTAATTAATAACTTGGAAAGGGAGATTAAATCTCCTATCTTTTTTTGTCTGTAAGTTTCTTCAATGGTTTGTGTTTTCAACATGTTCCTCAGTGAAGCCCCTGCCTTCCCTCTAAGCAAAATGCAATCTTTCTATAGTCTAACTTTGGCCCTAGCTATATGTTTATACACTGAGACAAGATTGAGTGTATAAAAAGAACTGCCGAACAGGAGTAGTGAACACGTTGCTTTCTATCTGCTCTACCCCAAATCTTTGCTTGTATTTGGTTTGGTTTGTTTTTGAAAGAGTCTTTAGTCAATATTGTGTTCTGCTGAACTCTTGTGATGTATGGTGATTGATGGGTACTAACCTGGTCTGGCAGGAGGGTTGTGAATGTCTCCTACAGTTTTGTTACTTTGAGACATGGATTCTTCTGATTTAATCATGAATGATATTTAAAGGCTAACTAACTACAGCCTTTACTCTGTAACTATGTAAATAAAAATGACAATCTTTCAAAATAAATATCCAATAATTATTAATTAATGTACTCAGTACTATAAAAATGTTAGTTCTTTGGAACTAATGTGGCTGTAACTGGTTTCCACCTTAGGGATTCCGTTGTAGTTTAGCAATTACGTGCTTTTATTTAAAGTGTTGTTAATAACAACAACAATAATATTTCTCTTAAAGGCATGATTTTGTGAAGTGCATTTATCATTTCTAATTAGATTTCAAATTAGAGGGGGAAATATAGTTCATCTTCTTGTTAAATTAAAGTGAGTATTTCAATATAAAGCATTCAGAAAAGAGAGGGCAAAATAAAGTGAGTTACCAATGCTTATTATTCTAAAACCGATAAAACAGGGGGTAAATTCTGTCTTAGTAATACCTCCTGTTGATCCATGCTAAGCAGATCACACTCTCTAAAGTGATAATGTATTTAAAGTTATAGGGCCATATGAATGAGGAAACGCTATTTCTTCTGGGTGCTTTTCCGAAGTACTGTTAAAGCTCCATTAGGTGTCCATTTGAACATCTATATATGTTTATTTTAATATAAACATATTGGTTGCTTTGTTCACATTTTTAACGTATAATGTTATCTGTGTCACAGTGTCATCTGTCAATATAATCTTATTTCCTAGCAAGAGTAAATGTGTCACCTTAAAAAAAGAAAAATGAAAACTTCAGAGGGGAATTCCTTCAGACATTTCATTGGTGTAAGGTTTATTATTTATTTTCAGGGTTGGCCTTACCATGAGGTGAACTGAGGCAGCCGCCTCAGGTGCCAGACTATGGGGGGGTGCCACTAGGAACCAGAGTGTAGAAAAGTGTGTCTGCTGCTGGTGCATATGTATTCTCTCTGCTATAGATGCACAGAGATGGTGGAGTGCTTTGCTGGAGGAAGGAGGGCAGAACTGAGACCTTTCAAAGTTTTGGCAAGGAGGCATGGGGGCACAGTTTGAACTCCCTGCCTCAGGTGCCAAAATGTGGCCCTTTTTATTTTGCTACACTGTGTTGCTTTAAGGATTGTATTTAGTCCAGATTTTTACTAAGCACAAATTGATTATATATTATCTTGCTGAAGGACAAGATAATTTAAACAAAAAAAACTATATACTAGCATATATGCGTGTGTTATTGCATAATGGCAAATATTAAGAGCTTAAATTTAGAGGAACTTTATGAAATTAATTTAAAAGGGAGAATGTTTTGTTTCTGGATAATTTAATAGGTAATATTATGGCAGATACATATTTGTCACATTATTTTTAATTAAAATCGAAGGTGATGTTACGTAATTACTCTTCACCATCCCCTATTATTGGATTAACAGATTGATCCAGTTCATGCATTTCTACAAAAAACTAAGACAAGGGCAAACATGAGCAATGCAGTTATTGTACATCATGTAGTCATGTAAGAAATCCAACTGTGAATTCTTTTTTGCTTTCACTGTGGAGGATGAAATTATTAATGGGCAAATGGCAGTAAACAACATTTCAGATAGTGGTAATCTCACTGATTAAGGGTATTTATATGAATAAATGCCCTTAATATGATAATTTTAGCCTTAAGAAAGATACAGCTATTCATGGAGCAGTGAGGATAGTTACACACACATATAAAATATTTTTATTAGACCAGAATGCTTTCATTATGCACTACTAGGCATGAATATGATGTTCCATCCCTGTTATCTCGTGTTATACACACACAAAAGTTTAGACAACCAGGAAGGCACAGTAAGGACTGAGTCCTCCTAACAGGTTTTGGTTTGGTTTGGTTTTTTTGTGTGTGCATTGGTTTGGCTTTAATGTGGCCCAAACCAGAAAAACATGGAGGGCATCTGTGATAACCTTGAAATTGATCATAAGGGTTGTGTTATTCTTCTTAGCTTTTCAGAAAGTACAGAAGAACCTTCACTCTAGAGAATATTTATGGCAGCAGAAGGTCTTGAGTCAAGCTCCTCAATTGACTGCATCCCAAATACATCACAGCGAGTGTTAATCACATTATTTTATTCAGTTATATTCAAAAAGATGTGCACACTTAGCAGAGTAATACCATGTGAACAAAAGTTAACAGACATTGTTCCCACCAGTATCACTTCATTTTATATAATAAAATATATGCTATGTTTACACTGCCGGGAAAAGTTGGAAAAAGATACACAAATTGCGAACCGCAATTTGCCTATCTTTTCCCTCTTTTTTTCCGAAAGAGGGTTTTCCAAAATTTGGCTAAATGTAGACGGGCCAAATTTTGGAAAAAACTCCTCTTTTGGAACATCCCTTATTCCTCTTACCAAAAGGAATACAGGGATGCTGAAAGAACATGTCCTCTTTTTCAGAAAATGTTCCAGAAAAGTGGATGCATTCCTTGGACGCGGCAGAGCTTTTCTGGGATACCTCCCCTATGACTCAGATTTTCAGCTGATGTAAATTGCCATAGCATAGTGAAGTCAGTGAAGCTATGCTAATTTACAACAGCTAAGGATCTGGCCTATACATACACCCCTACATTTTTAACCATAAAATTAATATCGATTATAAAAGGCCCACTAAAAATAGGACAAGAAGGGAAGGACAAAATATATACGTCTACCAGTTCAATAGACTGAATTGCAGATTACAATTATCCACTATCATTTTTTTTTCTTTCTGAAATTCAGATCATTATTTCAGCTACATGGGTAAGGGAAAAGAAGAACACAACTTGCTGACCACAATTTTAGGAATATGTAATTAACAAAATCCAGAGAAGGGTTTTCGGTGTTTAAAAAAAGGTCTTTATTACTACATTCTCTTTCAGAGCACACAGCATTTCAAATTTTGAAAAATAATGCATCTGTTCAGAAGCTTTATTGTGTAAGAAGTTTGTGAGCTACTCAGGGTCATAAAATAGAAGTTACCTCTCCTACTTCAATTTACAGTGACAAGTCTGTGGAAATAAATGTATTTGTCTAATTTTAATGCTTCACTACCTAGTAACTGCACATCTCATATATTCAAATACCAGACTAGTTCTCACTTTAATTTTATACTAGTATTATTCCATTAACTCCTGTGCCAGAACCCCAGTGCAAGTAGGAGAAGAGTTAAGCCTTGAAAACCACACTTCTGAATTATCATGGAGTTTCTCTTCTAATCAATTACAATTAAGCATTCTGTGTGGAATTGTGATCTTGTCTGCAGTGAAGCACAGTGCTGTGCATTTCTTTAAAAATGTACTTTGCAGAATAGGGACCTGAAAGAAGAAACAAAAGTTTTACCATAAAGGGCTTTTAAGAAATAGTGTCCTAGAGTGGAATAAATACTGAATTATCCAAGGGCCTCTGAGAAAAAATGATTAAATTTGATCTGGTGTTTGAAAAGGATTTTGTAGAAGGATAAAAAAGGCTTGCACAACAGGTACGAAGATTTCCTTTGTGAAATCAAACACATCATTGTGTGGACAAATTGTTATTAACATCTCTGAGTATAATAGGTATATTTCAGAGTAGTTTTCATGTTTCCTTTATTTTGTTTCCTTTATTTTGGATGTATAACTTTGAATTTAAAAGGTCAGTTTAGGTGTTTGAAAAGGCTATTTTAATTTGTAACTCCATCGTCTTTTTTAACTAGGTTTAGATTTATTGTTGATCCTGCATTTTAGTTCTATGTTACTGAATCATGTCTTACCCTACCTCTGGTCCATTCAATGTAGGCTATTATCTCATATTAGCTAAATATTCTCAGATTGATTTAACTTTTAAAAATGTTTGCCTCTGCATGTGGTATATCTTTTGTCAATAGGGAAGCAGTAGCAGTAGCAGAAAAGTTGAGTGTCTGATACTTTTTTAGGGCCATCTCCCTGCTATTGATTTCTCTAGATAGCCTCATGAATCTAGGGACTTTCCTCAGAGCACTTTTAAAATCCATATGCAACTAATTCATCCTGGGCTGCTGGAATAGCTAAAGGCATTGAAAAAAAAAGTGTTTTTGTTATGTCTGGACAAGTGTCATTACAAATTCTTAAGCTTGATTACGTTTAGCCCTCAGGGATCTTCCTCTGATTCCAACGTATTTAGGACCCACACCAGTAAAGGACTTAAGTGCATGCTTAACTGTAAGCCAGTTACTTTTCAGAAGTTGGGTGAGAGAGAGAAAAAAAACCAGAAATCCAAAATGCTTTGCAAATGTGGCTTAGGAGAAAGCAGTAACAAATCTGTCCATTACTGGGAATGTCTTTTTGTTACTGTAATAGTACCTGGAGGAGAAAAAGAAAGATATTTTATTCTGTCCTACTGAAAGCAATGGATGACTATAATAACTAGAGGTTCAGACCAAGAGCCTCTTTTTGTTTTTATAATAACTCCTATCTATTGCCAGAGTGACATGTGGCTGAGTCAGCTTCAGGGTGAAGCTCATGAGCTAGTTTCTGCCACTCTTACTCACAAATGGTAGAATGTCTCTGTGTATTGTTCCTGTTGCAGTTGGGACAACCTGAACAATGTGATGTTATTCTCTAGAAATGGAGGAAGAATATGGGTCCATTTAATGTAAATAGCAGTATTCTTTGATAAATTAAAAAAAACTTGACTTGTGAAATTTTTCATTTTCTCAATAGCTACAAAAATGTTTTTGTACATTACACTAACTTAAGTGTAATGTAAATTTTGACAACTTCACCTTTGATAAAGACAACTAGCTGAGTAGCTATACACATTTCAGCTGATACAATGGAACTCTTAAAGTAACATTAGCTTATAATGGTCTTGAAACTCTTGCATTTTTATTACTGCCTGGAACCAAACTATGATGCTCTGATGGATTATTTTCATTCAGAGTGTCTGTTGTATAAATGATCATTCTACTAAAAGAAGGAATAACATTGAACAGATCTTAATAGTTATGTGTGTCTATACATATATGGTATGTTTTCTTTTGGGAAAAGAAGATCTGATTTTACTCAACCTAAAAAATGTCTCTCTGGGACTTAGCATATGTTCATTGTAATATCATACAACACATACGAACCATGCCATGCTGACTTTTGCAGTAGCTCTTGAACCTCTCAGTCACCCTCTCACCTTTATAGTGCTATACCCCTTCTCTCACCTGTATAGTGCTATACCCCTTCTCCTGACTAGCAAGACAACATCCCCTCTATCCTTAAGCCTCTGTTTAAATTGCAGTATGGTCAGCCTCGCTTGGAAGCCTATTCCAGAATTTAAGTACATATATAGTTAGATTTTTTTTTAATATCTAGCCTCAATCTTACTTGCTGCATACGAAGCCCATTACTTCTTGTCATACCTTCAGTGGAGAATAATTGATCACAGTCGTCTTAACATATTTGAAGACTATCATCAGATTCCCTCTGTGCTTTCTTTTCTCAAGAGAGAGCATGCCCACTTTTAAAACTTTTCCTCCTAGGTCAGGTTTTCTACACCTTCTCTCATTTTTGTTGCTCTTCTCTGATCTTTCTGCAGTTTGTCCTCATCTTTCCGAAAGTGTGGCCCCCAAAATTGGAGGAAGAACTCCAGACAATGCCTTCTAGATGCCAAGTAGAGTGTCTTACATATGTCACGTCTATTAATACAACCCAGAATTATATTAGCCTTTTCTGCAGTTATATCACTTTATTACCTAATATTCAATTTGTGACCCACTATAACACTCAATGCTTTTCAGCAGTACCACTAGTCTCCAGTTTATGTGTGTGCATTTGACTTTTCCTTCTTAAGTGAAATACTTTGCCCCTGTCTTTATTGAGTTTCATCTTGTTGTCAGACTTTTTCAAGTTTTTCAAGATTGTTATGAATTCTAATCCTGTCCTCCAGAAAGTTTGCAAGTCCTCACAACTTTGTCATCAACAGATTTTATATAATTTCTACTTTATTAGCCAAATCATAATGAACATATCAGATGATACCGGACTTAGGACTTAGCCCTCTGGAACCCAACTAGATAGATCATCCCAGTTTCACAGTGAAGCATTTATAGCCATTCTCCAAGCATGATCTTTTAACCAACTGTCATTTTATATCTAGAACACATTTCTATAGCTTGCTTATGTAAATGTCTTGTGAAACTGTGCCAAAAGCCTTACTGAAACCAAGATATATGATGTCTACATCTTTCCCCCATCCACTTGGCCAGGAACACTGTCAAATAAGGAAATTAGGTTGGGTGGCATGATTTTTTCTTGGCAATTCCATGCTAACTCTTCTTTATAACTCTGTTATAAAGATGTTTCTGTTATACTCTAGGTGTTTCAGATTAAGTGTTTAGTAATTTGTTCCAGTATCTTTTCACATATCAAAATAAGGCTGCTAGTCTAATTTCCAGGGTCTTTTTTGTTCCCCTTTTTAAAGATAGGTTCTATGTTTGCACTTCTCCAATCCATTGGGACATCACCTGTCCTCCGTGAGTTCTCGAAGTTAATTGCTAGAAGTTCCGAGATTGCTTCAATTAGTTTCTTAAATAATCTAGGATGAATTTCATCAGGCCCTGATGACCTGTCTTTCCTAAATATTATTTAACCAGTTTTTTCCCCTAACTTATGCTCCTTCATCCTACTTGCTAATATTAATTGTATTGACCCCACACATTAAACTTTTTAGTCAAGACTGAAGCAGAATAGGCATTAAATATTTCTGTGTTTTTGACATGAGTTCTTCTTCCCCACTAGAGCTACATCTTTCTCTTTGCTCCCATCATATTTAAAGAACTTCTGTACTGCTTTTTATGTCCTTTTCTGGATATTACTAATTTCTGCCTTAGTCTTTCTGAATTAATTATTAAGTGTATGTGGTCCTTTCCATAGATACCAACAACTCCTATTCTTATTGCCTTGAGGAATTAACTGAACATAAATTTCTGCCAGCTTTAGAAACTCAAACCTTTTCTGAGCCAAGTTCCTGAACCACGTCTTGCTGTTATAGACACACATAGGGAAATTGTCTTATTCAAAGCAGGTCTGAGAAATTTAACTTGTTTGAAGCTGAGGGTGGCTTATTAACTGCTACTGTATTGATGTATTGCCTCCTTGTCAAGTCTCAATTAAGCCCCATAGGTGGGGACATCAGGACCATAGGTACACTACAACTTCTGAAGTTGATGTTGAAAACATCTAACATGGCACATCTGAAGCTAAATGTATGAGCCTGTTTTGCTTGCGCTTAGAAGCCCTAAGTCAGTAGCAGTCGTATAACCTTTGTTTGGTCCAAGCACTTAGGGTACGTCTAGACTGCAGACTTCTTTCAAAAAAAGCTTTTTCAGAAGAGATCTTCTGAAAAAACTTCTTTTGAAACAGAGTGTCCACACAGCAAAAGAGTATTGAAAAAGTGATCTGCTTTTTTGAAAGATAGTGTCCACACTGAATGGATGCTATTTCGCAATTAAGCTGTGATTACTATAGACGGAGTGGCCACCAGGACACCTGTGCTTTTTCCTCTTTCCTTCTTTAGAAAAAACTCTCTCTTCTGCATCCAGACGTGCCTTTTTCCGAAAGAGCTCTTTGGGGAAAAGGCGTTCTTCCTTGTAGAATGAGGTTACCAATGTCAGAAAAACCCCTGCATTCTTTTGATTTTCTTTTGAAAGAACACAATAGCAGTGTGTGGTCATAAGTGAAGTTTTTTTGGAAAAACGGCTGTTTTTTCCGAAAAAACCCTGCAGTCTAGATGCACCCATAGAGTGGAAAGAGAGCAACACAGCAAGCATTGGTTATGGCAGCATGGGGCATATGATCTACCAACAATAATGGATCTGATATTGCTCTTTCGACAGATTTTGGTCTTCCTGTTTGCTCTCTTAGGGTTCTGTTTGTCCAGAAGCAATTTCATAAGCAGCTGGAAATGATGCCTGGTCTGCTGTGAAAGGAGACTGTTATGCCTCCCATTTCCATTCTCCAAGCCTAAGGTCCAGTTATCATCAATTCTCATGGAATGTAGGCAACGTCATCTGGATGAAATAAGGGTGCCAGTGAAAAACAGCTAGCTCAAGCTCCCTTCAGACACACTTGTAGTGGTGGCTTACAGAAGGAAATGCTTCAAGGAACTGGCAGAGTGACACATCTCTCAGCTGAGGAAATCTTCCCCTGGCTCATAGAGTTGCAAAATGTAACAGTTTTGCAGAACTCAGTTTTGCTTCTGATCAAATAGCAGCAGTGACTAAAATCCCTTTCTTTAACCTAGGACATGCCAGGATGCTGCATCCTTGTTTATCAAATAGGGTCTTAGTCATAGTAACCTAAGCCTTTATGACTTAGGATATATAGTTTTGTTCCTTGCTAGGCAGAACAGACTTAAGAGAGTATATCACACCAGGGCTTCATGCATTATCATACATTGGCAAACTCTGAGAAGCATTTTCAGAACTCAGGAACATCCTTTTTTGACATCAGAGAAACCCCTATTAACTTCTGAAGGACGGAGGGGAAGGCTAGCTCCTTTTCATGCAATAGCTATCCTGATGGGTCTTGTACAGAGCTCTGGCTCTTGACTTACGGTACTGATCACTAGTCTAGGCTTCTGCCTTCATAGAGAATCTTGTACCAAGTTTCTTCCATATACCAAGAAGTGTTTCCTTGTCACCTCGTATTCTCTAAGCAAGGACAGGAGTCATCTTGGTTGAAAGAACAAAATAAGCTTTTCCCCAATGTGGAGTGATCTACTGCACACTTCACATACTATCTTCCTTTAATTTTTTCCTTGAAGGAATCAGTTATCTTGGAAAACATCCTGACAGCAGAGATTTGGGTCTGGTGTGAAGCAAGTTAGAAGAGAGACTGACTTATGATGAGTGGGCTGCTGTGGGAAGGAGTGGCATAAAACTGCTGACCAATGAGAATGGTCCAACCACCTAAAGAAGACAAGAAAAATTACTTTTTTTAGTTCCACACTTCAGGGCTTGAGCAGAAAAGATCATTTTCTGTCTTTGCTGAACTAATGGAAGCATCACTTCCAATAATGTTTAGATCATTTGGTGTCTGTAACAAATGTTAGAGGGTATATATACAATACGGGCCAAATTCTCATCCAGTATAAGTAGAAGGATGGAGCTATGGTGATTTATGTTGGCCAGGAATTTGGCCCATAACTGTGTAACTCCTGTTACCCTGCTATGCACATCAAGATAAGAATGTACTGTGCCTTTCAGGTTCCTCACAGTGTCTCTTTCACAGCTGCATTAAATGTATGCTTTTCAATCTCCGTTTACTAAAAAAAAAAGAAAAGAAAAAAAGAGGTTTATTTACTCATACGCCAGACTTAAATCGAGTTAATTTTCAGGATTCCAGTTGAATTATTACAGATTACTATATTATAAATGGCTAAAGAAGGGACCCTTGCCTGTGCAGTGATGTTGTCAGGGCCCTGCGGCTGTTGGCTCACTTCATGATGTATTGTACTGCTAACGTTTCAGCCCTCTCAGGGGATCGCTGGTCCAACTATAAGGTCAGGAGTTAACTACTTGTATTTTAGCTGTGTATCGTTATCAATACTGCTCCTATGGAAACCTTAGCTGACGTCATTTTTAGATCTTTGCTACTGTAGCCAAGCTTCAGTAAAAGTCAATAAGAACATTAGACTGTTGTCTGTATTATTACTTGCCGCTTCCTGCCAGCAATCTACCAATTCATTAGCAGAGAGTTTGGAAATCTCACTTGATTATTTATGCAGTCAATAGCAAGGCTTGTCTGCATTCATAATTGTTTGATTTTATGGCCCCTTCTTTAAACAAACATTGTCTATGGTAATGCGATGCCCTGATGGATGGGAAAGGTTTTGTCTGTGAATATCATTTAGATAATTAAAAATGACAGATGAAATCGCCTGCTGTCTTGACCTGTACTTTGTTCCCTCAGTGATGCTGAAGAGATGCTGATTGCTGTCAATCAAAACCCATTGGAGGTTTGTAAATTCTGGCTGCTGTGAACTCTGACCCTCAGTGTTGATCTGAAATAGATAATAACCTTGAAATTCTATTAGAATTTAAAAACTGTTTCACCAAAGGGGCATACCATATATATTTTTCACTAGAACATGACTACTTAATGTCAGTGTTTACTTTTGTGCTCCAGAACTGTGGAGTAAAAACGCAGTGTTTAACAAAACTTAAATGCAAATCAGAACTAAGATCTTATATTATACAACAAAATATCTCTCTTTAAATTCAGTTCTATGCCCACATTGCTCTGTTTAGAAAAACTTGAGCTTTTTCAGTTTGTCTGCATTAATGTTGTTCAAATGTTTCATTGATTCTGTTCACTGATTCTGAAGCTTATTGTGCTATTTTTCAGCTGGCTGTTCCTTCTTATGTAGTTCTTTTTCTTCTATGGTTATATCCCTTGCTTTTTAACCACTATTATTTTCTTCAGAACCATTAGGATTAATGCCAAAAAGCATATTCAAGATGCAGAAAGTGCAAGTATACCTTTTTTGCACAGAGTTCTAAGCAAACTAAAACTCTGGGTCAAGAGATCAGATATGTGAAGGCATTAGCCATGAGGATTGTCTTTCTTCATTATCTTGAAAGTTCAGAAGTTGCATTTTGATTTTTTGAGGGGGTTTAAAGCCATGGTTATCAACCTGTGGCCTGCAGACCTGTGCAGACTATGGCTAAGGGGCGTGCAAAAAGTTGGAAAATGACTGAACCAGAATTAAGCAATAGATTTCAAATGGGGTCCACACCTCCACTTGAAATGTTAGAGGGTTTTATGATTCATTGTAATGAAATATTATTATAGTAGATTTGCCAGATATTAGCAAACTTAAAGACTTTTTCTCAGTTATTAGAAGTTTGCCTGAGTTAGAACCACCAATGTTTACTGAAGCAAGAACTGAGGAAGGACCTCCGGATCTAGCCCTTTTGATCCTACAATAATGAGGAAACTCCAGTTAGTTCTTATATACAACTTACTGGAATTTAATTAGAGCATTCCAAAAAGCTCCTAGACATGTGTTCCAAAAAGGTAGAGGCCAATATTTTTCACTTTAAATGAGATATTTGTTTAGAATTTAATGCAAAATTTTAATAGGGCTAGAGGAAGTAGGGAAGGTTGTACAAAGTAGTCTTCTTCTAGTCCAAATAAAATAATTTGTCTGAGGCTTTCAAATGAGGCTTGCATTTCTGAAGGAGCAAAGAATCGCTCCCTTATTTTGTGCTCAAAATGAATTGTGAACACAACCAGTTGACATCCACAAATCACTTCAAGTGTAGTTAAATTATGGATGTGGATTTGGTGGACAAACCCCACACTGGAAAGTTAAGAGTGCAGGAATGACTCAAGGTCAAGGAAGCCCCGACCCCCACCAGCCTGCTGGGCTTGCTCCAGTTGAAGAGAGGGACTTAAAAGGGACTCTCTTTTGCACAATGACAAGACGGACAGTGAAAAGCAGACCTGCATTCTCTGGTACAGAGGCACTAATCCAGGCAACCATTCCCAATGGGAGATCTGCTATCCAGAGCTGAGACTGCCCATTTGTATTTTCCTTTTTTAAATCCCTTTTAAAGTAATTTCTAGGGGTACCTCTACACAGCATTGTATTTTGGAATAACTGATGTTATTCTGAAATAACAAAGATTGTGTCTACACAGCAAGCCATTATTTCGAAATAATGTCGAGCTGGATGTTGTGTTATTCTGACTTCTGTAACCCTCATTTCACAAGGGCTGTGTCTACACTGGCATCCCTTCCGGAAAAGGGATGCTAATGTAGCATTTTGGAATAGGAATAAGAGATCCTCCGGAAAAGGCTTTATTTTCTGGAGAATCATGTCTAGACTGGCGCTTTTCTCCGGCTTATCTCCAAGCCGGAAAAAAGCGGCAGCCATGTTAATGCAAATACCGCGGGGGATATTTAAATCCCCCGCAGATTTGCCTATTCCAAAGTGCTACATTAGCATCCCTTTTCTGGAAGGGATGCTAGTATAGACACAGCCAAGGAGTAAGGGAAGGTGAAGGAAGAGTGTTCTTTCTTCAACTTCCTGCTGTGTAGACAGTGCCAAAAGCTGAATTAAGCTATTTCAACTTCAGCTACACAATTGATGTAGCTGAAGTTGCGTGCCTTTATTTGACTTTTGCCCTGCTGTGTAGCTGTACCATAGATGAAGAAGATGGTGCCTTTGTAAGTTGTAGACTAACCAATTTTAACTCAGCTAGAGCAGTTGGGTTTCACAAGCTGACCACATGTCTCTGGTAATGCATATCAGATATGACTTACACTTCTCCAGTGCAACTGCCAGGCCTTTTTGCCACAGGGACCAGCAGTTATGCCAACATTGTGAGTGATTTTATTTGAACAAATGGCAATTACTGTTGACTTTCACAATGATTTTCCAACTTTTATTTTCTAAACTTGTTGCACAAACTAGGTTTTTTTTGGTCTGCGTACCTGTCCTTTGTTTAAAGAATGTATTTTAACTGAATTAAAATGTATTATTATTATTTGCATGTTTATAATGCCCTTTGTCCAAACCACAATATCTGAGGATACAAAAAAATTAAAAAACCAAACCTGTGCAAGGTAGAGCAGTTTGAATATTGTTCATGTTGGAAGAATCTCAGAAAGATGTTACATGCTGCTTGATGCATTTGAAGTTAAGTTTGGATTTATATGCATACTTTTAGAAGAGCAGTCTCATTGCAAGTAAGTTTATTTTACCACTTAGATCCTAGCTATCATTTATAATATCTACTTGTCAATATATGTACCCTTAGTTTAAGTAAGTACTGATTTTTCTAAGATTTGTAGTAAAGGTATAGCAGAGTAAATCTATAAAATATTGTAAGTAATTTGCCACTGAATGAATCTCATACATTTTTTTGGAAATGGCGTTTGAGGAAATTAAGCTGGTGTAAAATTATTGAATCTGATTTAAAGTGTGCAGCCTGAACATCTATGAGTATAAAATGAGATTTTTTTTTAATTCAAAAAGGGCTCCTGAGGTTATTATTTTGTAACAATATGAAAATGAATTGTGACAATAAAGGCCCTGATTACAAGCCTCCCAGGCTGTCCCACTGTGACAATTAGCTCCCAATTGTTAAAGTATTTATTTATTAGAACACTAAGGGCTGGTGCTGTCTTGACTTGTAACTGGAAATGGATTATTATTGAGGCTGGTTATAAACAGAAAGGAGCCATGTTTTATCTGACAAGAATAACCACACTTTTCAAGATTATTTAATTTAGTCATCTCTGGTAGACTCCAGTAGTTGCCAAAAGATATCTATAATGGGTGGCTATCATCTGGACTATAATCTAAAATTTTTTTCAATGTTCACAAATTTTAAAAATAAGCATAGACTAAGAGAATGTGGAATGATGGACCACATGATTCAATGTAGTTAGTGTTCCAGGAGTAAAAAATTTACTTGCTGCTACTACTGTGGCATCCCGTACATAAAACAAGTTAAGGGGCATGTTACTGCTAGTATCAAGTACACACATTCACCGTAGGTACTCATAATAGAGCAGGTAATTCTGTTTATGGATTTCCCCATATTTGTCCAAGAGAAGAGTCAGACACATTCATGGTACCATTACCCCTCTTTTCCCACTTGGTCCCTTGAAGGCCTATCCATACAGTGCAGGTTGTGTGCTGACATAGGGAATAGAGACTGAGTTAATCATGGAGAATAGTGGGCAAGCTAGAGGCAGGACTATGAATGGTGCATGTTGTTCTTTAGTCAGTTTGTATAAATTAGTCAGGAAAGACAATATAGCTATAATTTACATGCAGTCCCCCCCTGGAAATCCCAGAGTCACCCATAGCCACAGAGAGTTGGTGGTAGCATGTCTACAGTCAAGGTGGATTTAGGAGGAGATGACTGTTGCAAGCCAAAGCCAGTACAGAGATATGGGGTCTCCTAAAGCTTCCTGAGATCCACTAAGTTTGGTACAAGATGTTTTCCATGGTTGGGCTGTCACCCTTCCCTCACCCCATCTGTGAGGGGATTGTCATATGGATTACCTTCCCCTTAGCTTCCACTCTGGACCTTCATTTCCTTGATGGTAACATGGAACAGAAAGAATAAGAAGGCAATAAGAGTTTGAGTCCTGGAATTAGTCTCCAGTTTTGAACTAACTGAGCAAACTAACTACTGGAGCAAAACTGTGGGGCCTCGTCTGTACTAGGACTTTATTCCAAAATAACCCCCAAGTTTGAATTAGTAAGTGGTACATCCACACTACCAAGATCATTATTCTGGAATAAGGGGCTGTGGATTTTGAACTCTGTACTCCTGCTTTTCATGAGGAACAATGCTAATTCCAGATGTGTACATCCAAAATAACGTTAGTGTAGATGCTCTGGTGCTGCTAATTCAAACTTTTTGGCCTCTGGCGGGGCCTCCTGCAACGCCCCAGAATGCTTTCTGGGTCTCTGAGTCCAAGTAACGTGTCCACTAATTTCTATGCTTCATCGTAATGAGGGCACGGTATTTCAAATTTCTTAAATCAGGAGTCCAGAAGTCGAATTTAGTAAATTTGAAATACTGTAATCTCCTAGTATAGATATGGCCTAGAGGACTTAATTTCTAGAGCAAATGTGTAGGCTTTTTTATTTAACTTGAATTTAGTAACTTATCATGGGTTTAGCTCCTGTTGATACAGTTTCAAGTTCCACGCGTTGAGCTGTAAATTCTGTATCATGGAACATGACATTTTCCTACTTTTCAAAATGGAGATGAATTTTAGTTTATATTTTGACCCATATTTAAATTACGACGTGGGGTCATTCTGTTCTAAGAGCTAAATTTCTAAGATCACTTTGTGATGCAGGGCCAGCTGGAGGGCTGCAAAACACACCAAGAATCCTGAAGAGGGCCTTTATGTGGCTTTTGACAGGCTGCATATAAGGCAGACCTGTACTGCCAAGGAAAGTTCTTCCATTGGATACATCAGCTCATCTAGATATTTGCCTAGTTATATAGCAGCCTACATTATAAGCCAAGGGTGGGGAAAAGGGGCCTCCGCAGGCCAGATCCAGCCTGCCCAGCAAGTTGATCCAGCCCGTGGAGGCCCTGTCACTCCTCCTGCCCCTGGCCAATCAGGGCCTGGGGGTGAGAGGAAGCGCGCAAAGTGTCCTACCACCCTGCAAGGGACTCAGCAGTTAAAGTCAATGGCCAGCTGCTGCTCAGCTAGCGGTTGACTCTAAGCATGGTGCTACCTTGCAGGGCGGGAGCAGGGAGTGAGAGACTTCACGTCTTCCCCTTCCTCAGGCCCTAAGTGACTTGGGGGCAGCAGTGGGGAGCACACTAAGTTTCCTGTCACAGTTGGTGGTTCTCTCGAGGGGGCGGGGCATAGACTTTTCTTCCTCCCACAAACAGGCTGTGTGGGTGGGGAAGCACCAAGGTGTCCTGGCCCCTCCCCTTCCGACTGAGTCCCGGCCCCTTCTGGAGTGGCCCAGGGTCACTCCAAAAATTTGTGAAGTGGCCTCCGGTAAAAAATTATTGCCCACCCCTGTAATAAGAGCTAGTGATGTCAGGGCAAACTAAAATTTCATACAATGACTTGTTTATATGGCTCTGTGTACTATGCACTGAAATGTAAATACAATATTTATATTCCAATTAATTATTTTATAATTATGTGGTAGGATAAATTGTTCAGTGATAGTCTGCTAGTATGCTTTTGTATTTGGTGTCTGATTTAGCGTAAACAAGTAGTTTTTAAGTGAGGTGTAACTTGGCTGTATGCAAGACACTTCAGACTCCTGAAAGCAGTACAGTAACCTGAAAAGGTTGAGAGTCACTGCCTTAGTATGCAGCTCTGCTAAGCACATGTGTCTTAGATATATTTGTAGTGAAAACAAGAATAAATTTATCAAAGAACAGAGATTTAAGTGACAATGAGTAAGAATGCCAGAAAACAAATGTTTACATACAAAACAAAATCATAACACAGTCTCTAGAAACTAAACTGACAAGTTATCTACCAGTCAATGGAATCTTATGTAACCAAAAGTTCTCTTTATTATTTTCAACCAAGTTTGGCTGAGACCATCCTTTTATGAAATAACCTCACTGTCAGTTGACTTATTGGTGAAAGATGCCAGGATATTATCTTTGTCTCCCACCATAACAAAGCTTTGATGTGCATCTAAAGCTAGGACTTCCCCCCTCTGTTTACTTCTTCCTTGCACTTTTCTCTCTTTGAAGCCCTTGAAGCCCTTCATTAGCATTTGTGCAAACTGGCAATGGGAGGCCCAATTGTGAACCATACAGTACTTCATTTATTTGTAAGCAGATAAACATTTATTGCCTGAAAACTGTTTTTCACCATTCCTGGTGACTAGTGCCTAGACTTAGGGTATGTCTACTCTAGCCCCCTAGTTCGAACTAGAGAGGCTAATGAGGGCGACCGAAATTGCAAATTAAGTGCCCAGAAGAACTGCCCGTGTCTACACGTGGCAGAGAACAGCGATTCCAAAATAAACCCCTTACTTCGAATTACCAGTTTGAATTACCTCCATGGAATGAGGTTTAACTGGTAATTCGAAGTAAGGGGTTTATTTTGGAATCGCCCTTCTCTGCCACGTGTAGACGCGGGCAGTTCTTCTGGGCTAGTCAATTTCCAAAATGGCGACCGCCCGGGAATATGCTAATGAAGCACAGGATATTTAAATCCTGCACTTCATTTGCAATTTCGGTCGCCTTCATTAGCCTCCCTAGCTCGAACTAGGGGCCTAGTATAGACATACCCTTAGATCTTAAGAACATAATGCTCAATATGTGTCTGTGTGTGTAATTCCTCACACAGCATTTGTACATCTATTTTGCAAGATATCAATGAGCCATGTGATACAGGCCTAATTAGAAACCTCACATGACACACTTTTTATTATATTCCCGCTGGAATGTAAATGTCAGATCCTGTAACCCCTATACCTCCTCCCATTCCACTTGACAGTTGGTGCAAAGAGGTTCCTGTGTTACAAATACTTTCAACAGAAAAATTGTGAACAACCTTAACTCTGGCTGCTAGATTGCCAGAGACAATTTGCACTTTCTTTCATACTGCCCTGACCACTGTCCTGCCTCTTTCTCCCCTTACTCTGCCTTGCCCCATCCACATTCTACCTCTTCCACAAGCCACCGCCCGCCCCCACTGCTCCACCCCATTCTGCCCCTGCTCCACTCCCTCTTGCCCCCATTGCACCCTTTCCTCCAAGTCCCCTTCCCTGAGCAAAACAACCCAGGGATTTACTTTGGGGCCTGGTGCTGGTAGCAGGGGTGCTCCCCTATCCTGTCCCCAAACACACACTTACTGGAGCAGCAGGAAGCCAAGCAACCCAGTCCAAGCCCTTTCCACTCTGCCAAGCTCAGCTCTGCCTAGTAATCCCCCTCAGGCCTCCCAAGGCCACACAGGTTTTCTCAAAACGTGGGGTTTGGGATGGCTGCCAGGAACCATCCAATGGACAGGACAGCCCTGTCAGCGATGATACTGCAGTTTACACATTTATAAGAATGAGGAAATACCCCATATTCCTACACAAGAAAGATTCAGGATTTGGTTCTGTGGACACCCATACTTCATGCTATCATTACGGGAATTATTCATATGCGTCAGAGCATCTTTTAAAAGTTTCAGGTATCAGAGGGGTAGTCGTGTTAGTCTGCATCCACGAAAACAACAAACCGAAGAGGTTTCTGGCATCTTAGAGACTAACAGATTTGTTTGGGCATAAGCTTTCGTGGGCAAAGACTCACTTTGTCACATGCATCAGAAATGAGTCGTTGCCATGAAAGCTTATGCCCATATAAACCTGTTAGTCTTTAAGCTGCCCCAGGGCATCTCATTGGTTTTAATGTTTGTGTTTTATCAATATTAATACAAGGTATTTTTTAGAAAATGTCCGTCATGCACAGTGTCATACAGTGCATTACAATAAGAAATAGAATAGGGAAGAGGCATTAGACAGTCTCTCAGAAGAAATAGAAATGTAAACATGCACACTAGGTTTAATGAGTGAAAACTGGAAGAAAGGCAATAGAGGCCAAAGCACATTTTGTAAAGTAAACAGATATACATGACACACAGAAAAATGCTGCACAGAGTGTACTTTTGGAGAGTAAAATTGGAAGTAAGACTATAACATTGGTATTCCCCTTTCTAAATAAATATTTCCTGTTGGTTGGATAAAGAAGCTCACCTATCTGAAAACACTGCCACAGGACATGTGTTACAGGCAGAGTCTGGGCAAAAATCTAAGACTCAATATTTTTCCTGAGGTCTAATCCAAAGCGTCTGTAGTTCAGCTGGCAATATGTAAAGGTTTAGCCCTTCTTCCAACCTGGCTAGGTACTAGTAGGTATTTTTGATGTTTATTTTTATTGGTGTGCATATATTAAAATTAGGGGCTAATTCTGTTTCCTTTACTTGAGGCTTGTCTATGCAGCTTGAGAAAGCATGTCAGAGGGGTACATTTTGTAAATAGAAATAATGTGTTGAACTGACATGCTCTAAAAGTCTTACCTTACCACACTTTAAGGTAGAAATGGGATTCTCCCAAAGCGAGAATACCTTTTAGAGTGCTCAAGCAGGATCTACATGGGGCAGTTAGAGCTCAAAATTAAGTTAAGGCTCTCTGCAAATCACATCTCTCTGGAGTGCTTTGCTCTCACTATGTAGTCATCAGATTGATTGGTACTTTGGCCCCCAGAGTGTTTTTTTTCTTTTACTTTAAACAAAAAATTTACAGTTTTGTAATGTAGAAGGGTATTTTATTTTCTTTGCTGTGGATAGACACACTTCCAATTGCTAGAAAAGAGGCTCCCACACCATATTACCAAATCAAATTAGATTTCGTAAGTATTGCATATATCGGAAGGCAAGCTCACACTGATTTGTTAGTAAAGTGTTCATAATTTAACATGCTCTGCTGAGACCACTTGTGAGGAGTCTACGCCATTTTAAATGTTATTTAAAAATAAACCTATTGTGTGATGCTACGTTTTCTGTTGATATAATAGTCTGGAAGTTATATTGCAATAAGTTACCATTTTAAAAAAAAATACACCTTGATATTGAAAGAAATGATGGGCAAATGGGGAATAAAGCACCATTTTTTTTAAAACATTGTTATGAATATCCAGAGAATATAGGAAACTACATTAAGTGAAATATACATGTATACGTGTGTGTGTCTGTATGAATGTACAGATGAAGTACGTATATAAAAATAAAAGAAATATGTTACATCATTTTGAGTTAGGTGAGACATTTCTCAAAACATTATGGTTAGGCAGTGTTTTAGAATATTTTTAATCTGCTATTTTTATATATCATCAAAAAAAAAAAGAATAATGCATGCCCAGGAAATGTTCTGAAATGCATTTTTGTTTGTTTGCTTATTAGAAGATTTGCTCAGGTACTTCTGGGCAGGAATCAGAACAGTGGCTTAGAGATGGGGCAGGGCGGGGCTCAAGGCTGAGGATATGGGTCATTCAAGAGTCACGGAAGGTATTTGGGAAGTATGGGGATGCTCAGGGTAGAAATGAGGGCTGATGGTTGGGGCTCAGGGCAGAGGGTGTAGGAGTCAGGGCATGGGATGGGGGGTACAGGAGTCAGGGCTGTTGGTGGTGGGGCTTTGGGCATGGGGTGATGGCTGTGCTGCCCAGGCAGGGGTGATGCTCCTTGGGGCCAGCCCAAGATGGTGCGAGCTGCCTTGCTCTGGTAAGGGTGTTGCTCCCCAGGTCAGGACAGGGCGGTACAGTCCAGGCTACCCAGCCAATGGCTATCTGTGGCTGTCAGGAGAGTGCTTGCTTGCTTCACATCCCTCTTGCCCCCTCTCCCCCCCAGTAAGTTTGCAATAAAGCTGTCCCCCATGCTTCCTCTTCCTCCTCCCCCCCAGTCATTCCTGAGTATAACTTAATCCTGCTATCAGACCCCTCCATTTTGTGAGAACCAATCACCTTCCATGCATATCCCATTGTTCTGGCACAGCCAAACTCTGACTTTGCTTTAAGGTATGATAAGAGGAAGCTGCATAGCAAATGATATGGTCCTAGCTGTTACCATTTAGAAGGAGTTCTTGAATAAACGGACTCAGAATTAGACACACAGACAGATGCATAAACTCTCTCAAGTAGATAGATTGATTGATTTGTTTGGGAGTATTTGGCACCTTACCTGAAACTTGTACTATTTTAAAAATATGAACACATAATGTGGAATCCCTGAACTTACAGATTAAATGTTTTTATGTTTTTTGAAGTCCATGAAATAGCGTGCTTAACATTGTACATACCAACCTAAAGAAAAACACAGTATGTGCTTTGGGTAGCTGAATTTGTTTTATCCCATAAATGAAGAATTTAAAATAATGTACAAAATCTGAGATTTGGACCTTTCTCTACCATAGCTGACGTTAGTTAGATGCTAAACTGATGTATTGTGAATTATTTAATAACTTAGGCCTAGGAAACTACAACCGTGCAATATGTCATTGATATAAGAGAGAGAGATTTAGAAAATGTTTAGTGAGACTTTTCCATTTAAACCAGAAGGATCACCTGCTGCTAT
Organism: Pelodiscus sinensis; assembly: GCF_052426305.1. NCBI lineage: Eukaryota > Metazoa > Chordata > Testudines > Trionychidae > Pelodiscus > Pelodiscus sinensis. Next base: position 49,467,727 of record NC_143056.1, on the reverse strand, counting down.
TATTCAGTTACTGATAACATGATAAATAGTTTGTCAGCCATGCAGCTTGTGTAAAGCTACATAGTTTGCCTGTAGACTTGACCATTTAAAAATATGTTTGGAGTTCTTCATGTTTTATTTTCAATTTCTTTGCTAAACAACACTTTAAAATGGTAGAATCATAAATAGACCATGACACTTTTTTACCTTTGTTAATTTTATCTGATATTCTTACAACTGCAGCTTCTCATGGCTCACATAGAAATGAAGCATGTTAAAGCACTGACAGCTGTTTGTGAATAATGGTGAGAAATCTGCATGATCTGTTTGGTGTCACTCTCTTTCCTACTAAGCCATTATGTTTTCTCTTGAAATCGCTGGGAGCTATAACTTTAACACTGGCATCTGCCCACACCCTCCTGGGTCCCAATTTAAATAAACATGATCCAGTAATAAAGCTAAAACTTTGTTTACATAACATGAAGTTAGTACCTTTGATAACATTAAGCACATTCCTTAAAGTGTTTACACAAAATAAAAATATTGACCTTAACTAGTGGGCAGACCACTCCAATTAGGAAAACTGTTCCCCTCTCCCTGGGAATAACACCTCTCTTAACTACTCCTTGTTAGACATGGCAGGCAGACTTATTAGATCTGGTTGAAAAATGCAAACCTTTTTAAAAAAAAAAATCTTGAAAAATCTGTGTGTCTGTTTCATAGAAAGAAAATAATTTTTAATAGCTCTAATACTGATCTCATGAAATGGGGTGGCTATTTCTTGTCAGCTGACTGATACTAAAATCTAGCTCTGGGACTATTTAATAAGTGTGTACTATGGAGCCTGATCAGGAAACAATGTGTCATGCTTGATATCTGAAAAAAACAATAAGACCAGTACTTGCAAAGCAGGGGCTAACTGAATTGCCTTTGGGAATGGCCTTCAGTAGCTAGGTGGCATATTCTTCCAGCTGCCTTTTATAGGGAGCTGGATAGTGACCCTTATATTTAAGGAGCCTTTCACTTTTCATTATAAAAGATTTGTCAAACCTTTTTTTTTAAAGGACTTCTACAACTTGTTTGTTTGCAAAAGGGCTTGAAAATTATTTAGAGAAAAGGCTCTGGGGCAAAAGAAGTATCTTTTATTTGATGTATGAAATTCTGTTCAAGTTTGGCTGAGAGAGACAATTTTGAAAATTGTCAATTTTACCTTCTTTGCATATATTGTCATCAAAATTTTGACAAGCTGCCAAAACAATAACTGAACATGAATGTTCTAACAAGAGCCGATGCAGGGTGGGGTGGGAGAAACACAGTTTTCACAAAATATTTATTATTCTTCCTTTTGGGGAGTGGGTGGGAAGGAGGTGGAAAATTTCAAAATTTGGAAATTTCCAATCTAAAGCCAGGCCATATCACCAGAGCATCAGCAGCAGCACTCGACACTGGAAATTCCTGAAGAAAATAGTCGTTCAGGAGTGGAGAGGAGAAAGGGCCAAGTTCCTGCCAACATCTCCCAACACCATGTCCTCCCTTGGACTCAGGACATGGCCCCAGTAGATCATATTGCCTCCCTCTCACATTTAGAAAAATAGCCTTTACTCAGCCTGCTGTTAGCTACCGTAGTTAGTTCTTTCACTCAAGCATAGTCAATTGGTGAGGGAAAACATGGGAGGCCATTAGCCATGTGATACCCCTCCCACACACACACAATCCCTGCCCACCCCAGGCCCCATCCCTGCTCTGCCCTCTGCCCTCCTCTTCCCTGCTCTTGTTCTGCGCCTGCCCCACCTCTTCCCCCACCTGCCTCTTTCACAACCAATGTGGCCTGGGACTTTGATGGGGCTGGGACTTTGATGCCAGCAGCAGGATCTGGTTCCCCTGTACTATCCAGTAGCAGAGGGGGAAGCAAAACACATCCCCAGCTTACTCTGTTACTTTGGTCATGTCACTCTACTTCCTATCAGTTAGTACAGGGGCAGTCCTGCCTTCTCCCTTGAGCAGCGCAGCCAGGAGAGCAGAGCAAACAAATCTGGAGCCTCATTGCTTTGCTTCCCCTACTGCTGTCACTGCCCCGTGCTGCTGGTGCCAGCCTCCTATACCCCTCCTGCTTTCCCTCCTGTATGCCCAAGGACTCTGACTTCACTTTGAACCTCCCATCCACTGTGTTAGGGGTGCATGTGCCCACTCGTTTTGTTTCACAAGACCCCTGCGTTATTCAGTACACAGCCTGAACAGTGTTCTGGAGATGAATCAGAGGTGTGTAAATATATGAGGGTGTGTCACAGACTTTATTGAGCTCCCCGTTCTAGTTGCTCACCAGACTTCCATGTGGGGAGCCAAATGCTGAATCTCATATACCCTCTGCTTGCTGGGGCAGGACAGAGTTCAGGCAGTATCCCTTACTTAGGACCTCCAGGCATGCATTCCAGGCGCAGACTTCCTGTCTGACACACCTCTTGGCAGTGGGAACACTGAGACCCAATTCCCTAGTCCCTGAAACTAGTGCCATATCCCTCCAAGTCTCCCGAGGCTCTTGTGTTTTCACAAGTGTGAAGTTTCTGGTTTGCAAGGGTACGTGATGTTGAGAGCCAGCAGGCACACAGATGGCAGAACTGTTTGGGGAGTCTGAAATTCTGTAGATACCATAGGTGAATGGTCTCCAACATGAGCAGAGGGTATAAGAGACAACGGAAGGCAATGTGTCTTAATGATCAACCTTTCCTTGTGCTATTCCTATTCTGACCATTCCTGAAGACACCCACAGCAAGCTGATGCAGCTTGCAGACTGGTGATTCTTCCCCCAAAGTGGAACTGTTAACTTAAAAATGAAAAGCCTGCTAGCTTAGCAGACCTATTAGCATAACACTGAACCTGTGAAAGAGCCATTAAGTGGTAAAGAAACCATTTAACAGACATGTGCCAAGCCTGACTTAAGTGACAAAAACAGTTGTGCATTACTATGTCAACAGGACCTTAGTTTAACACGTGCTTTAAATGTTTTATTAGTTTGTGGCTTAAGTTTATAAAATCACATCTCTAAAAATATCCATGCATAGATATTTAGATGTACAATCTGAGTATTCGGCTTTAGCCTTCAATGCTTGGATCTTTAGACATATAGCTGTTAAAATAAATTTTTCAAAGAAGGACCCTTATTTAAAATACACGTTAATTTTAATTTAAAATTTAAAATTATTATAGTAAAAAAACTTGCTTCTAAAGTCTTCCTGTCCTTTTTTTCGCCCCCTGTGGAAGAGAGCTCTTAAAGGAACAACATGCATTTTCTTCCAGATAGCTGAACAAATGAGTTTCCCTTTTACGTCTGACTATTTGATGACCTAGTGTTAAGAGACCTCCTCAACCAAAATCAGGGTTTACTAAGATATAAACTCCTTTAATATTCCTAAAATATTTGGAGACCTATTTTAACACACAAAAAATAGTGTTCCCTTTTTCTAAAAGCAATAATCTTTGTTATCAACACACTAAACTGCTCTGACTAATTACTTTAAAGTAATGTCTTTGTTTCAGTGAGTTTAAATATGTAGTAATCAGGAATCATTGTTTTATGAAGGCTTAAGAGTATACTTAAAAATACTAAATCAGCTGAGAAATACTGATGAGGAATATGTAAAACAGAGAAGGGCTGCATCGTGTATTCCATAATATTTAATATTGTATTCAGCGGGACAATTGACTTGCCCTTACTACAAAGATTTTGCAAATAAATCTCTGACAAACTTTAGGGTATAATCAAAAAACCTGTGACTGACATTTTTAATTCCCAGATTTAGTGCTTTTAATTAAGTACCTTCTACATCTCCAGCCTTCACAGTCTGGCATGCAGTAGAAAACATGCTCCATTTTCTTTAGAAAGAAATTTTAGGAGAATGTTTTTTCCCCAAAAAAATGTAGCCTGCTACATTTGGGTTGGGTATTTGGCTGGAATGGGTGAGCAAAGAAAAGAGGGAGACAGTGAGGATGGGTTGGGGCAGTGGGGAGGGGGCAGGGTCTACACAGAGCAGGCTGGAGTATGGGTGGGGCCACAGGCTGGGGAGTTTGCCTTCATTTGCTACCCATGGTCTCAACATCTTTTTGAGACAAAGATCACTTTTTGAATTTAAATGCAATCCAGGATCTACCTCAGATCCAAACACCCAAATATCTTTGCCCCTGAGTCATTCTCCCCTAACTCAGGCTCCATAGAGCAGAGTGAGCTGGGTCTGGGTAACTCCACTTTCTGCCACCATGGTGAAGCTGAGCAACCCAGCTAGAAGAAGGATGGTGGAGCAGAGCAAGCTGCTGGGTCTCTCCACTTCCTATGAATCCCACCACCATGATGAGTGCAGGAGAAAGGGGGCAACCTTAGGCTCTCCATTAATCCCCTAGGCCGCCTTGGGCCTCGTGGGCTAACCTTAGTATGAGGGACTGTCCCATCCATATGACAGGTGGGGCAGCCACCCCAGGGGGCCCCAAGAAACAGGGCCTGGGATAGCCACCTTCAACCATGGTAAGGATGGGACAGCTCTGTGCCTGAGTCACAGATACACAGTGTGTGAGAGTGGCAGATTCGTATTGTCCCTTTAAGTATGTTGAGCACGTTCAGACATAGGAGCAGCTGCCAGCAAGCTCCCTCCTTCCTGAGTCCTGGCATGTCCACCCCTGGAGATGGGATACAGCGGTGGGGGACACCTTACATCAGCACCCTCCTCCTCTGCCTCCCCTGCCCTTCACAGAAAAGGAAGCTCCCAGGAGGCAGCTCCAAAGCAGAAGGCAGGAGCAGCATAGCAGTGCGGAGAGGGGCGGATGAAGTGTTGGCACCTGTCCGGGCCGAACTACTTAGGGTGACCTGTCAGAGGCTCCATGATCTACCAGTAGATCCTGATCTACTGGTTGGTGGCCACTGCTCTAGGTAATGAAACTGGTCTCTATTCATTGGTGGTTGCCAAAATTCTGAAAGCATATGACTCCTGAGTGGGAGGAGAGGATAAGTAGCTAGTATCAGACTAGATCCAGCAGGAAAATGAGAAAAATACCAGAAAGAGGATCCTCCTTACTTGGAATATGCATTAAATATTATATTATCTTTACCCCTGACCACAAACAGACCTGGTGAGGAAACCAGCCCCCATTTTTTCATATTAGCTTTTTTATTTTGACATGAACCAAACACCACAGGGTTTTGTCTCCTGTAATAATCCAACAGCCCAAAGGAGGACTAATAATATGATGTCTGGTCATGCTTCATCAAAGAATCAGAATTTTACAAACTCAAGCTAAGGTATTTTGGGTAAAACTGGATACCAACCAGACGGAATAAAACAGTGTGCCTTGTCACAATAGTATCCAGCTTGAAGAGCCACAGTACCCTTTGAACTTGATATAAATCCATATTGAGCACTGACCTTTTTCCTGCTGCTTTTCATGCTTTCATTCACCATGTGTATCTTCATAGTGATCAGGGTGCACTGTTGGAGCAGAAGAGGGATGCCTTGTTAAACATGTTCCTAAAACAGTAGTTACAAATTTTTCAACTCGAATTATACAAAATTTGAGGATCATAACTTGTTGCTACCCTGGTATGCCACTATGAGAACCATATCCCATTTGAAGTATATTTGAAATAGCAAAAATACTGCCAGAACTGTAGGCTGCTGCAGTAATTTATGCAGGTGAATATATGGGATGTTTTCAGTATCTTCTGAAAAACTGAATGTGCTGATTGTGTCACACGAACACTTATCTGATCTTTATTGTACCTACCATGGGGTATCTAGGCACCACATATTTGACATTTTGGGACAACAATTCAAAAGGTGTGAGCTGTTTACCTGATTCGTAAAGTACTGTACATTTCACACCCAGACACTAATTTTAAAATTAGCTAATTCAAAATTGAACACTTTTGCACACGTTGTCAAGAGTGATATGAGTTCCTTGAGCTATATTGGCCATTGCTTATCAGGCATCTGATTTACTTTTTTTAAATTCAATCCACAGTGATGTTTTCCCCATGAAGAGAAGCAACATACTATGGTCATGTATTTTATTTTATTTTATTTTATTTTATTTTATTTTATTGAAATTTGCCAAGCAAAAAGACCAAGGCGGCCTCAGAGAACAATTATGGAAAACAGATAGCATGTTGCAGCTATACTGGTCACTTCTCTTCATTTTGCATTCTTTTTGTTTCCGTGTACTGCTGGCCACATGCTTCCTTAAGTTGCCTTATTAGTAGACCCTCCCAAATACTACCAGTATTGGATATAGACTTCAAAACAGTTCTTCCTGAATAGGACAAGATCAAAGACTACTAGACAATGTTCTAAACATATCACATGTTACATTAAAATAAACTTGTTTCCTTTCTCTGACAAGCCAAGAGTCATGAAAATAATCTCCAAAATCTATCCTTCCTGATAAAATTGTAAGACACATGGTGGTGTCAGGAGCTGTGGTTTACCTTTGGCCTGTAGAATACATATGAAATGTTACAAAAATAGTCAGACTGATGTATCTGTTCCTTTTAATGATGTTTATCCTAGTGATAGAAATGTAGCCGTGTTAGTATGGTGTAGCTGAAACAAAAAACAGGACTATGTAGCACTTTAAAGACTAACAAGATGGTTTATTAGGTGATGAGCTTTCGTGGGCCAGACCCACTTTTTCAGAACAAATAGTGGAAGAAAATTGTCATAACCATCCTTTGGTATATATGGTGGTGACAATTTTCTTCCACTATTTGATCTGAGGAAATGGGTCTGGCCCATGAAAGCTCATCACCTAATAAACCATCTTGTTAGTCTTTAAAATGCACATAGTCCTGTTTTTTGTTTGTTATACCCTAGTGAAATGACACATTTCCTTAACCTAGGCTGGATCCTTTGGAAATGTCCTAAAAGAAACAAAATAATAATTACTGCATCTGCTTTAACAGCAGTTATGTGATCCCCATCATCTCTTTCATCCTCTCACTGAAATTGAGCAGCCAGCTGGGGCTTCCTTCTTTCTCAGATTCTAGATTAGTACCTAAAGAGCATACCCGCATCCTTAGTCTGTATTATCCTTTGACATCATATTTCAGTTTTCTATCAACATGCAGCAAATGCAGCTAAGGACTCACACACACACACACACACACACACACACACACACACACTCTGTAGCTTTTAGTGAAAACTTTACACACACACACACACACACACACACACACACACACTGTAGCTCTTAGTGAAAACTTTACTTACATTGACGAGGGAACACTCCCATTGGCATAGATACTCCACTTCTCCGATAGGCGGTAGCCGTGTTGATAGGAGAAGCTCTCCCAGGATACGTCTATGCTGCACACTTATTTCGGAATAAACTAATCCAGCAGATATATTCTGAAATAGCTTATTTTGAAATAGAGCATTCACACTACAGGGAAGCCTCAAAATTAGTCCAAGGCAGGCTCCCCTAATGTGGACGCGCTATCTCGATTTAGAACCCCAGGAAGCACTGGGGAGAAATTACTTAGAATCGGCCTGGTGAGGAGCTGTTTTGAAATAGCAGAAGTGGAGTGTCCACACTGTAATGCTATTTCAAAATAATGGAATTGCTGTGTAAATGCTTATGTTGTTATTTTGGAATAATGCTAGTTATTTTGAAATAATGGTGTAGTTTAGACACACCCTCATAGACATAGTGCAGTTGACACCAGAATTTCAGTTGGTATGACCGTGTTGCTCAGGATTGTGGATTTTCAGTATATGAAATCTTCCCCCAAAATGTTCAAAATAGCATTTTTACATTACATAGGAGCTTTCATGCTGTAAAGGTATTCTCTTAGCTAGGGAAAATTTTTTTAACAAGGTGGGACTGTGTTTTTATCACTCTTAAATCAGCCACAATGAGGCGTAGTAAATTGGCAGACTATGAGCCACACAGGAGTGTGATCCTTAACATTTTCACATTAATTTCTAAAACTTTGTAATCCTTGTTATTGCTTTCCATAGTTCAATATATTGAACATTCCCCCCAAAAAGCCCCCTGATTACTTGAATGCTTTAATGACAGTAGTCTGTGAGAAGTCAACAATTAAAGATTCTCAAGCTACTGTAGGTGGCCATCGCCTTTCTGCTTAAATAGCTTAACATATCTGAGTGCAATAATCCACATATTTAGTATGCAAGTAAAATGCACAATATGTCTACTGGAATATTTCATGTGATTCTTAATGAACTACAATAAGCTGAAGTCCAGGTGTATTTGACACTATTCATGCTTCATTTAATCTTTAATTTGTTTTCTCGTTTGAAATGACCTAGACATTTTTCAATTCTTCAAAAAGCAGGAAATGATTCCTATGGATACTCTTAGGCTGCATCTAGACTGGCAAGTTTTTGCGCAAAAACTTGCCAGCTGTCTACACTAGCCGCTTGAATTTGCGCAAGAAGACTGACAATCTAATGTATATTGTCAGTGTTCTTGCGCAAATACACTGACACTCCCACTCGGGAAAAAGCCCTCTTGTGCAAATGCTTTTGCGCAAGAGGGCCAGTGTAGACAGGTAAGAACTGTTTTGCGCAAAAAAGCCCCGATGGCGAAAATGGCCACCAGAGCTTTCTTGTGCAATACCGAGTCTATATTGGCCACGGATGCTTTTGCGCAAAAGCACTTTTTGCGCAAAAGCATCCGTGCTAATCTAGATGCTCTTTTGCACAAATGCTTTTAACGGAAAAACTTTTCCATTAAAAGCATTTGCAGAAAATCATCCCAGTCTAGACGTAGCCTTAATGAAAGGATCTGCACACTGCAAAGTATATGCCATCCTTTATGGACCTCTGTAAATGCTAAAAGCAGCTCCTTTCAGATAAATTCTTCACTCTTGCTCATGTCAAACATGAGAGCACATCTGTAAAAAGTCTTTAGGATGATACCTATCCTTTAGATCAGCATTTCGCAAAGTAGTCCACCGATCCACTTTGAGAAAGCTACTATTGGGCTGCTGCAGTTTGTTTATTTACCGGCTCTGCCACCACAGAGCCTCATGGCTCCCATTGGCTGTGGTTCACTGTTTGCAGTCAAGGGGAGCCGCAGGAAGGAGCGTGACCCAGGCTGCAGCTTCCCACAGTTCCCCTTGGCTGCAAAGGGCAAACCAGAGTCAATGGGAGCTGCGAGGTCCTGTGGCTGCAGAGCCAGTAAGTAAACAAACTGGAGCAGCCCGGGAGCAACTTTCTCAGAGTGGGTCTGCGGACCACTTTGAGAAATACTGCTTTAGATCCAGGGCTTTTTCCTCCGACAATATTTGTGGAATTCTGTGAATGATGTCCTCTCCTCAGGGCATGCTTGATTCTTTTATATTTCAAGTTTGTATTTATGATGGGTTATAGCATTTTTTTAAAAATGAAATGTGGAGTAAACATGATTTGGTTTTGTTTATTTTGTTATATTTGGGAGGAAGTGACAGAATGTGTTCATACCCTATATGCTACTGTAATAGTTTTTGTGCAAAGTATGCCTTCTGAGGTATCATTTGAAAACTCAATTTGCTGATCAGTATCCATCTTTGAAACATGTGTAGCAACAGTGTGTGTGAAGATATAAGATTCTACTGTATGGTGTTAATAACAAACCGTCCTAAGCAAAGTTGGAAAACTGATCAGTTTCAAAGAAAGAATGTGTGTGGTAGTTAATTTGCATTTAAGCAGTAAACTGAGTTATCAAGCAAACAAAACTCGAGAAAAAAAGCAGCAGGGAACACCTTTCCTCACTGACTTTTTGTCTCTTGGTACCCAGCTGGAAATGTCTTTCAAGAGGACAATTGAAATTATAAAAAAAGAGGGATAAACACCTCATGTTACTCCTCTTTTTCTGTTTCTCTTCCTATTGATACACTGCGCCTGAAGAGATAAAATAAGTAGCCGTTGTACTGGAGAAGGGTTCTGGACTTCAGTTTGGTCTGTAAAACTGCTAAAAGTATGTGCTGAGAAAACTGCTTTGAATTTATCATAGTTTAAGTTAGTTACCAGTTAAGTTTATCTTTATTTTTATTATAACCATTTCCAAAGTTTATGCCTTATTACTTCTGTTCACTTAAAATCTATCTCTTTGTAGTAAGTCAATAAACCTGTTTTATTGTTCTATCTATTTCAGTTTGTTTCAATTGTAGTATTTCAGAAGTTCCATTGGAGTGACAAGTTGTTAGTGCAGATTATTACTCTTAAAGTATTAACAAACTTTTTATGAGTTACATTGTCCAGATGATGGCTGGGCAGTACAGGACATACATTCCTATGAGAAAACCTGAGACTGGGATTGTGTTGGGGTAACCCTGATGCAGAGCTTAAATTCTCAGAGTATTTCTCAGAGCCCCAGGGCTTGGGGATTCAGTCCTGAGGGTTTGAAAATGTGTACCAGACCTCCTCTCCGGACAACTCCATATGAATTTAAGCCCTGCCCCTATGGTATTACTAAAGATGGTGAGAGCCAGAGTGTAATCCAGTTGTGTTAGACAAGTAATGCTGCAATTAGACATAAGTGCTAAGGGTGGCTTACATGCTGGAAGGCTCTTTGTGAGCACCCCAGGTGGGATTTATTTCAATCAAAACACTGTAAATTACCCAAGCTTGCTGATCAAGGATGACACAGATACTCGTTAATCTGGATTGTACCCTAATGATATGACACAGAGGGTCAGTTGGTTTGCTTTTTGTATTCTTGGTAAGGTTCTTCTTGAGTTGGGAAGCTTTCATCATGATAGAAGACTTCAAATTTGTCTTCAGATATCATATGTGTTCAGCAGAGTGCAATTCATCCCTCTTTGCTTTGGTCTTCTAGGGTACGTCTACACTGCATGGCTATTTTGGGATACTGGAAGTATCTCAAAACAGCTACCCTACATCTATACAAGCCACCTGTAATTTCAAAATATTTTTTGAAATAATGAACATGCTGTTTCACCATTCTGGTAAATCTCATTGCACGAGGGATAAGAGATGGCTCGAAATAGTGTGTTATTTCAAAATCTGGTGCTGTATAGACACGTCAGATTTCAAAATAAGCTATTTTGAAATAGATTCAAAATAAGATACGCAATTTCTGTAGCACAAATTGTGTATCTTATTTCGAGTTTAGGGTGCTGTGTAGGCATACCTACTAGTAAGGCCCACAATGATCTTTGGTGACAAGTGCACTAAATTCAGTGTAGATCGCTTTGGCTTTTATGCTCAGTATTATTTTCCAACCCTGGCTTTAGTGACTTTAGCTCTGTTAACATTGGCTTTGAGTTAATCAAAATATGTTGGTATTTTGGGGGCTGAAAAATAGCTTTAACAACTTCCTATAGAGGGGCTTCCTACTTTTTCGCTGAAGATTGAATGCTGAACTTCAAGGCTACCTTTAATGTGTCGTTTTAATATTTTTGTTTCGGTGACAAGATTAATGTTTGTGTTTGCATCTTTATGAAACTGCCAGCCAAAATCAGGTTCTTTACTTCTGGAGGTCTTACAGAAGAATTCTCCAGTATAGCCATTTCAGTACAAAGGTTGCCTATTGGCTTCCTCTCTGTGGTATCTCACTTCAGTGTATTACAGAAGTTAATGCCAAAAAACATGTCTTCCTGGCTTGTTTGATTCAGGACATATTCTCCAAGATTGCTTTCATTCCCCATCCAGGAGTAAGTAAAAGAGTGGTCTTTACTAGTGACATTCGAAGTCTGAGTGAGTAGTTTTAGACAAGGATTTGACACAGTCTATTTGTGTATAGTATGTCTTTAGAATTCGGAGTCTGAATATTTCCTAACTGATTCTTTGTAAGCTATTCTAAAATGATATAGACCAAAACACCCATCAACAATTTTGTGTTTTAGTATGATTAGATCCTGTGAAAGACCTTTGTCATTCAGTTCCTGTAATTAATAACTTCAGTTTCTCTATTAGTCTCTAAATTTTCTATCGAAATGAAGCTGAGTTTTATTGTCCTTGAAAGAGCATACAGAACAAAAAGATCTAAACAAAAGAAGGGGCAGAAAAAAGAAAAAAACTGAAGAAAATTTGGGAGTTATTAGTTCAAGAGTGGCCTAAGTATTTTCTAGTGTGTATTGCTCTATTTACTGTTTAGAAGAGCTTGTCCGGAGACAAAAATAAAAAAAACCAAAACGTCGGTAGCTATGGTATTGAGATTTCTGAACACAATCTCTACAACAAGGATAATATTCTTTCTACTACTATTTAACACATGGTGGCATTTCCAAAAGTATTAGGAATGTAATATAATAACCATTCAAATGGTTAACTGATAAGCATGAGGTTACTTGTTACAGTAACGGTTACATGCTGGCTCTAGAAGAACTGGCTGCCTCCCTGTGCTATTGACTCTATATAAGAGCCTGCAGTGCGGGACAGCAGCTGCTCACCAGGAGAGTGTCTGCAGGTGGGAACCGGTGCACATTGGGAGCTAGATTAAAAGCTGGTTCCTGGGGTACACCAGCTTCTAGGATGCCGGCTGCCAACCCGTGCCGGGTAGCAACTGGCTATCCAGGAGCAGTGCCTTCAAAGATGGCTTATACTTGCAGAGATTGCAGCACAGCTGGCTCCCTGGGAGTGGGGCTGGCAGCTGTCCAATATGGACTCGCTCCTGGCCCCACACCCAGGGAGCCGGCAGTGCTGTGGGCTCTGCAGTGTACACTTTGTACTGAAGAGCCCGCAGCATGTAACCGTGTCACCAGTAACATTTTATTTTACTAGCAATTACTTAATTAACCTCATTTTAACATCCCTAGTAAACACAACCTCTTGTGAGATGTGGAAAACGGATGTATCAGAGCTTCTGTCTGGCTTAGCCTGAAATGCCACTAAAGTAGAAATAGTATTCTAAGCTCTCCCTCCAGACATACAATCTTTGATTGTGGTACAAGAACAGTCTATTGCAAGGCCCCATGGAAGAAGAAAAATGTCTGAGAACTCTTGGAGTGCATTGAAAGACAGAACTGCCATAGATCTGAATGAGGTATAATAAAAAAGACCACCACATCATGAAAAACAGAACAAAATAACTCAGAATACATCAAACAATTGAAAGTACATTGTGTGTAGTTGATATGTTAATTAAACTAGAGAATTGATCAAATTGTGAGGTGCAAGCCTATTATTTTGCTCTTCTTACAGACCTAACATTAGTAAAGAAGAGTAAAGTTTTTTTTTTGTCAAAATTAGAATGTCAGTAACATGTTCATAAATATTTTTAAACTTATTTCATCAAGCTATTTATGTTTATTTTTATTTAATGAAACTCCACAAGATGGGACAATTAAAAATAAGACATTCTTGTGAACTATTTTCCATTATTAAAAATGCACCAAATGCAACCAACCTCATGCAGCTTTCCCATCTGTACTTGTAATGGAGTAGCTATTGCCTTGTTATACAGCCCTAAATTTTGTAAATTAGCTTTCTTTTGTATCTTGATAACTCGAAGGACTCTATTCAAGGACTCTCTATGCCAGTGGTTCCCAAACTTTTCAGTATCATGCCCCCTCTTTGATTTTTGAGAAACCCTCACGCCTCTCCCCTCCTCCCCAAAAATAGCAGCAAAACTTTTTGAGAAAAAAAACAGAACTGACTGAGGCCAAAAAACAGTCATGGTCCCTTTAATTCCTGGGACCAGTATAAAAAAAGGGGGAAAAGTTGCTGACCAGGCATTGCCCTTTTAAGGAGGCCATTTTGAAGTCTGCCCGGGATGCTCCATCCTCTTCCCCCCTCCAGCCAGCCTGAGCTTCGTGTGTTCTGGTGGACGGCTGAGCCAGTGAAAACAGAAAATACTGGACATTTCCCATTGTATTTTCTGAATTTTTTTACCGGACAGACTGGGGGGCTGGGTCGCCTCACACCCCCCCTTGAAATTTCTTCAATCCCCCCCAGGGGGTCACGTCCCCCAGTTTGGGAATCTATGCTCTATGCAGCAGTTTTGTAACCTTTCAGCTGAATGTATCGCTACAAAAAAAGTCACATGATATTGATGTTCACCAACATTGGTTCCTCAGTGTGCCACAAGTTAGGGCCCTGTACATATAAATTTGTATCTGCATTCACATTTGTATCCACAAAAATGAGCCACAGATATCTATGTTGACAGCCATGAATGCAAAGCGGAAATCCACAGAATTGCAAGGATCTAGCCGTGATCCACTGGGAAGCTGAACACCACAGTGTCTGGGAAGCTTACATGAAAATAATTTGAACAGGGGTATACTCAGGACTAGTTTGTTCCTTTGTCTAGAAAGGAAGGAAACTAAAAATGTTTATTTCCCGCCTTACACAGCCCCACCTCGACCTTCCCCTCTCACTGCTTCACATGGGGGGAGGAGGGATAGCTCAGTGGTTTGCGCATTGGCCTGCTAAACCCAGGGTTGTGTGTTCAATTCTTGTGGAGGCCATTTAGGGAGATGGGGCAAAAATTTGTCAGGGATGGTACTTGGTCCTGCTGTGAAGGCAGGGGACTGGACTCAATGACCTCAAGGTCCCTTCCAGTTCTAGGAGATAGGCAATCTCCATTAATTTATAATTTAATTTAATTTATCTTGAGGTACCCAAAGGGAGTGGAGAGTAGGGAGGTAGGAGTTTAATTGGTTAACCGATAAGCATCATCTTATTGGTTCAGGTTGCAGTTAAACTCTTCTGCTGGCTTGTGCTAGCTTCTACCTGCCAGCCCCGCTCCTGGGAGTGCAGCTCTTTTTTAATCATTTTGTACATCCCTAATGAAGAGGAGCTTGTTAGGTGAAGAGGCAGAGTAGAAGACTGAAGTGTGCAGAGTATCCTTTCAGAGTTCTGAGAGTGGTATACCTCTGTGCCATCCCAATGTGGAAAAGTGTGTAAATGGCACAGTTTGCAACTCGGATCCTACACTACATACCCAATCTGACACATGCCTTGACAATACCACCAGGATTATATTTCTGTGCTGAACTATTCTTGAATGTATTCTCCAAAGTACTAACTGCAGTATTGCACTTTAGTGTGATTTCACCTCTTTCTTTCCTTGGAATTTTATAGCCAGTTTCAGTAAAAATCTCAAATTGTACTTGTCTAGCATTCTTGTCTCCCTGCTCAAGTATGATACGTTGGTGTATGAAATGTGAAGAAATTTGTATTTCTTTTATTTTAATTTGCTTTCCCTTTTTGAGTGCAGTTCTGTAGAACAGCATGTAGAATTTAGGCATTTCCGTGCCACTAGAGATGTCTGTTAGAGTTTACAGATGTGAACACTTTATATGTCTACAATATTGCAGATTTTCTTTGAGAGTAAGGACACAGATCTCCTTAGCCCTTCATTTAAGAGTGTGCTCTGACAACAACTCCTGAGGTTGTGGAGATAACCGTGTTTAGTGCAGCGTTAGGAGCCACTAGCAAAAGCAAATAGTGCTGAGGCATTTCATCTGTAAGTAGAACATGAAAACAGATTGCTCCTGTCTCCCCTGCATGACACAGAGAGGCTGCTTCCACTAAAGATGATACAGTGTTTTATATCTTTATACAGTACAGTTTCACGCAGTTACCTTGAAGTATGGTTCAGCTCTGAAAAATGGCTGTGTAAATATGGCTGCACAGGATTCTATGATTGTCTCTCATTTATTTCATAGTGACTTAATAACTTTAAAAAGAACAAAAATAAATGATCTGCCCGTACTGCAGAAAGTTAGACTGTGAGGGTCATTGTGTTCTCTTTCTGGCTTGTGCATCATCAGCAACTGCACAAATTCTGCACTGGGGACTGAGTTCATAATTCGGTTGAAAATGAGAGAGAAGAATGTCCAACCCAATAACGGTAAGTCTCTAGAGTTAACAGGTGTAAGAAATTATGAAAATGTATTAAGGACTCTGATTTTTCAAAGCCCTTAAACACATGCCTAACTTTAAGCATGTGAGTCATCCCATTGACTTGTGGCACTGGATTGAGACACATGAAATCTGGGTGCTTTTCTCAGCTCTTTGTAACTCTTTCTGTATGGCCATGGGCATGTCACTTAATCTCTTTGTGCCTCAATTACCCGTGTATAAAATGGAGATAATACTTCCCTACCTTACTAGAGTGCTGTTGTGAAGATCATAGAATCATAGAATACTAAAACTGGAAGGGACCTCGAGAGGTCATCCAGTCCAGTCCCCTGCCCCCATGGCAGGACCAAATACTGTCTAGACCATCCCTGATAGACATTTATCTAACCTACTCTTAAATATCTCCAGAGATGGAGATTCCACAACCTCCCTGGGCAATTTATTCCAGTGTTTGACCACCCTGACAGTTAGGAACTTTTTCCTAATGTCCAACCTAAACCTCCTTTGCTGCAGTTTAAGCTCATTGCTTCTTGTTCTATCCTCAGAGGCCAAGATGAACAAGTTTTCTCCCTCCTCCTTATGACACCCTTTTAGATGGCTGTCATATCCCCCCTTAGTCTTCTCTTTTCTAAACTAAACAAACCCAATTCTTTCAGCCTTCCTTCATAGGTCATGTTCTCTAGACCTTTAATCATTCTTGTTGCTCTTCTCTGGACCCTCTCCAGTTTCTCCACATCTTTCTTGAAATGCGGTGCCCAGAACTGGACACAATACTCCAACTGAGGCCTAACCAGCGCAGAGGAGAGCGGAAGAATGACTTCTCGTGTCTTGCTCACAACACACCTGTTAATGCATCCCAGAATCATGTTTGCTTTTTTTGCAACAGCATCACACTGCTGACTCATATTCAGCTTGTGGTCCACTATACCCCCTAGATCCCTTTCTGCCGTACTCCTTCCTAGACAGTCGCTTCCCATTCTGTATGTGTGAAACTGATTGTTCCTTCCTAAGTGGAGAACTTTACATTTGTCTTTATTAAACTTCATCCTGTTTACCTCAGACCATTTCTCCAATTTGTCCAGATCCTTTTGAATTATAACCCTATCCTCCAGAGCAGTCGCAACCCCTCCCAGCTTGCTATCATCTGCAAACTTAATAAGCGTACTTTCTAAGCCAATATCTAAACCATTGATGAAGCTATTGAACAGAGACGGTCCCAAAACAGATCCTTGCGGACACCCACTTGTTATACCTTTCCAGCAGGATTGTGAACCATTAATAATTACTTTCTGAGTACTGTTATCCAGCCAGTTATGCACCCACCTTATAGTAGCCCCATCTAAGTTGTATTTGCCTAGTTTATTGATAAGAATATCATGCGAGATCATATCAAATGCCTTACTAAAGTCTAGGTATACCACTTCCCCCGCTTCTCCCTTATCCACAAGCCTCGTTATCCTATCAAAGAAAGCTATCAGATTGGTTTGACATGATTTCTTATTTACAAATCCATGCTGGCTGTTCCCTATCACCTTGCCACCTTCCAAGTGTTTACAGATGATTTCCTTAATTACTTGCTCCATTATGTTCCCTGCCACAGAAGTTAAACTGACTGGTCTGTAGTTTCCTGGGTTGTTCTTATTTCCCTTTTTATAAATGGGCACTATATTTGCCCTTTTCCAGTCTTCCAGAATCTCTCCTGTCTCCCATGATTTTCCAAAGATGATAGCTAGAGGCTCAGATACCTCCTCTATCAGCTCCTTGAGTATTCTAGGATGCTTTTCATCAGGTCATGCATTTTCTAGGTGATTTCTAACTTGTTCTTTTTTTTATTTTATATTCTAAACGTACCCCCTTCCCACTAGCATTCACTATGTTAGTCATTCCTTCAGACTTCTCGGTGAAGACAGAAACAAAAAAGTCATTAAGCATCTCTGCCATTTCCAAGTTTCCTGTTACTGTTTCTTTTTCCTCACTGACCAGTGGGCCTACCCTGTCCTTGGTCTTCCTCTTGCTTCTAATGTATTTATAACAAGTCTTCTTGTTTCCCTTTATTCCCATAGCTAGTTTGAGCTCATTTTGTGCCTTATGAGATACAGTCATTATACACACAGCTACTATTCATGCTGGTAGGCTGCATTGAGCAGTTAGATCCTTCACTACTGTGTTGGATCTGAACAGGGCTAGTCAAAATATTGCTCCCCCACTACTCCCATCTGTGGAGCTGCTATGGTGTGGATTTTTTAGGAAAAGGGGAAAAAAAGGAAATGGAGAAAATATTCATACAAAAAATAGTTTGAAAAGTACCATTAATTTAGGAAGCGTGAAGTCATGAGCTGTTATGCATAGGCTTAAAAACACTTTGGAGAAGGGTTCAATATATGTTCCTGTAGCAGTAAGTGCAGTGAGTAGACACTGAAAGTCTATTCCAAAGCTAGATTTGCAGCAACCTGCAACAATTTCTTACGGTATTTGTGACCGGGATCCCAAGGGAGTCAACTGAGGCTACTCAATTAGGTCCAAAGTGCAAAGAATGGGGGAATCATTCCCCAAAGCTGATGGTTATTCTAATACTTCGATTTATCAAGCCAGCACAAAACAGCATCTATGATACCTTCCTTCAGGGAGTCTGACAGCTTCTGTGGGCCCCGGGCAAGGGAAGAAAGGCAGCCTGTCCTCCGTGCTGCACAGTACTGCCCTCCCAGCTCTTAGAGCCAAGCAGAGCACATGGTGTGGCACACCAGTAGCAATTTAAAGGGTCTGGGGCTCTGTCCACTGTTGTTGCAATGGTGGCTGGGAGTCCCAGGCCCCTTTGAATTGCCAGGCCCTGGGGCAATTGCCCTTTCCTTCCCCTCCCCCATCAGCAAGCTTGCCTTCCTTACTGGTTACCCAGAAGCCAACAACACACTAAACTAAATTTTATTTAAAAAAAAAAATAAAAGCGAGAGTGAGTACTAGTTAAAATATCAGCATACATACAGAAACGAGTACAGTTCTGAACTCAGATTCCTGATAGAGATGGTGAGTTTTGTAGTTGCAAGGAGTTCCTACAGAATTTGTCCATAGGTTCAGAGTGGATACAGGCAGGCTTGGAGATCTGAAAACTTGTGACTCAAGGTGAGGAAGTTTAAGAAGATCTGAGGTAAAAAGTATCAGAATGCAAAGGTCTTTTCATACAGATCCAGTTCAGAGCTTTAGGTGAACAACAGGCAATCCCAGAGACTTCCAAGTAGACCTGTTTCTGAGCATCACTAGTAATTAGTTATACAGATTAATATAAGGTAATTGCTTTCTACCACTCATAGAATTCACAGATAATTTGCTATACACTTCAAAGAGAGATGAATACAGTATAGACAGGAACCATTTTGTTACATTGTTAACCTCTAACAATATATATGTAAACACAAAAACTCAAAATGTTATCTACTGATAAGTCCCTAAGGTTGAAATTGAATAATTAATTCTGCAGGATCCTTAATCCTTTCTGACCACGAGTCATGGTATTAATGTCTTCTAAAATATCCAGATGATGCTTGTACTGGTCAGGACTGCTCACAGAACTCTTCCTCTTTTGTCAGTGTTAGCTTCATTTTATCATTTAATTATGACTCCCAGTGTCACTTGCTCAGCGTTAATCTTTTGCCGTAAAAACACAGGACTGAAATTTGTGGGCCCATTGTAATCAGTGGGAGTTTGCTGTGGTTTACATTGGGTCAGGATTTCATCCAATATCTGTATTTTTCCTCGTCATTCTGGTGGTGGTGTTATGATCCAATGGAATTTATAATAATTCTTAGCTACTAGGACATCAGTTTGTTTTGTGACTCTGTACTCCACTAGTCCCTCTCCTAAAGATGGGCTTATGGTGTTACTGTAGGGCCATACTCTAGCAGAAGACACTCTGCAAACTTTCTGTGTCGTTTTCCCATTAATAGTCATTTACCAGCAATTTGAGACCTTCACAGACTCACATCTTCTTTTAAATGGTTAGCAGTGGGGTTCTCTGAATTTGTTTTTTGAATTTGTGTTCCTGTAGTTTCTGCTTCCTGTAGCAATTATTTTCTAAACATATTGCTTTGAATAGTTTTAAAGATGCATGTTGTGTATTATTTCCTATGTCTAAAAAATCTACAATTTGATGATAAAGAAACTCCATTATATGGACAAATCAATAAAAAGTGATTTCTGCATTGTGTATGTAAATTATTAAATGCATTCCAATGTGAACTTCTTTTGCAATAAGGAGTTCCCCTTTAAAATGTTTGTATTTATCAACATTTGAAAAACATAAGTAGGCGGGAATGTTGCAACATTTTTTTCTTTTACCATTAAACTAAGCAGACATCCTGAAAAGGCATTCTTGAAGCAACTTCTTTAGATGTTACTAAATTGTGTTTCTAATTAGTTCTTATTTAGTGGTTCAGACAGAGGGGAAATTGCCCACATTTTACCAAATAGGAATTATTCATTTTTAAATTTCATTGTAAGAGTTTTTGCATTTAGATATATCTAAACAGACATATTCTCCTCGGCTTCCAATGTGTAGTTATTGCATTTATGCATTCAACTTCTTAGTCAAGTGATGCTATTTTTTTTCTGCTGCAGCCTGACAGCCACTAATAATAACACATGAGGACAGTCAGACAAAATGAAGACAAATGCTGCTTGTCGCAGCAGAATCATAATGTCTCTAGACTCAGTAAAGACAGTCTAACTGTATGTGGATGCTCTTTATAGCTTATTTAGACCTGTGGTTTTTCCCTGTGGTGTGTTTTTTTTTCCAAAAGCACAAACATTGTGCAGAAATACATTAAGGCAACATATGGGCCTGTTAGTTAGCCAAAACAATGTGGAGCCATAGAGAATAGAGATTGCAATGCACAGATGGATATTGTAAAAAATTCATGAGCGGCATAACAGATCTAAAAGGTAAATTTTAGTCAAAATTCAAGTGGAGAGCACAGAAAATGTTTAAGACCTGAGCTTTACAAGATTTTCAAAATCATATAATATGAAACATTGCGTATATTGTACAGATGTGTTTATTTTGTAATGTGACAATCGGGCTCTATCATTCAGCAATAATTATGTCTATATAGATTGTTGCCATCAGAAGTAGATTGCTGATAAACAATAGCACTTTGCTTCTACTTGGTGTAAACGCTGCAGTATTAAATATCCATATTATTTCCAGTTTAATATTAGAAAATGTCAGTCATTGTGACAAGTCTGGCACAAGCTGCACATTGAACAGTCCTGTGTGTTGTCAAGTGCAGTGTTAAATAACTGCACTTCCTTGTAACATTGCTTTGTTGTTAAAATCAGATTTTATGCAGAAATTCCCCTCTAAGTTTTCTGCCTTGTCACAAAACTAAAAGTGTCATTGAACACATGTGAATTGAACTCTCTTTGGACCTACTTGACAATAGTCACACAGAGCCAAATCGGTCCTCATTTTGCACAGAGACAATGGAAGGGTGTATAATTTGACTTGCATATTTAAATTGTCGTCTGCCTAGTCTCAAGTAGTGATGGATGCTTCTAGCTTACATTGGGTTCTTTATTATAGGTTTATATTCTGTGGAAATTAAAGAAAAAATTATGCTGTTATTGTTTCCATAGGCCTGGTTTCCTTAGTTATGCTTTGCAAAGCATGACCATTAAGATGATTGTCTTTCATTTTAAAAATACTTGAGAATGCACTTTGATAAACGTGCTTTAAAGTTATTTATCAACTCAGACAGATTTATCTGTACACCATGCTTATTTTCCTGTGTATTAGTAACATTCTCATCATTGCTTATGGCACTGATGGTAGCAATGATGGGAGGGCTAATGTAGCATGGATTCCGGAAAACCAGCGGCATTACAAGAACCACATTCTGTAGCTATGCTATAAGATATGTGATGGCAGCTATGGAGAACTTTTGGGAAACAGGCCTAGTGTATAAATCCTTTTATTGTTCTGTTCTCTTGGGAAGACGTATTACTTGTCCACTTTCATTGAGATCGATAATGAATTAGAAAACAAAACAAAATAACACAAAATCAAGTCATGGATGCTGTTTCAGATCATGAAAATACTTCACTATATGTATATGTAAGTTTTGTATCTTTTGTGCAGCTGGGGCTAGGAAAGGAAAGACTGATGGAGACCCAACCATATGGTACTGTCATGTGGCTACAAGGCTTGGAATGATGGCGATAAAGAGGAAGTAGGTAAAGGAGTGTAGTGCTTGCATCTGCCCTTGCAAATTTATACTACTTTGCTATCTCTCAGAGGTTATTAGTGTGATTGTAATGCTTGAAACTGTGCAACTCTAGCCAACTATTTCCCCAGAAGAGTCTTTTCTTTTTTTTAGATATCCCCTTTTAAAGACATCTCTCGTTCCATATTCTGAAACAGAAATATTTGTAGCATAAATTACTCCATTAAGTTTAAGTGAACAATTCAGTCTCTTTCATAGGTGTCATGGACTCTGTTATAACTGTGAGGCAAACCCACAACCATAGCAGCACTGCTTACAAAGCTGTTCCTCCAAAGAGCTGCAGTGAGTTACCACTCAGGTGCACAGCAGCAGCAGCTCAGCTTCACTGACTTGCCCTTCCCACAGAGCCTGCAGCCACTCAACCATCAGGCATATGGCAGCAGCCATATGGAGCAGAGCCTGGATCGGTTGAACTCCAGGCCCAGATATTTCCACAACACCAGCAGTGCTGGAGATCAGTCTGTGCAACAGCACTACCCAGCTGCCACGATCCCTCTTGCTGCCTGCCGCACAGCCTCCTGCTGCCTCCCGTTCCTGCCAACTGGCCTGATCCTTGTTCCAGTCTTGTCCTTGCCCCTCTCCAGTCCTGTCTCTGCTTTGTGACCCCTTCTGACCTGGACTACCCAGTTTCAACCTCTGGCCTGCAGCTGGATGCTGGCTATGGTACTGATTTTGGCTTGTCTGTGGTCTTCATTCTGCCTCTGGCCATTCAGTACTAACTTCAACCCCATCCTGACCTACGTCTGATTTCAATCTCTGCTCTAACTACTTGGCCTGGCTACTACGAGGCAGCTCCTGACAGTACCCTTATTAGTAGATAAGAGTTTTAACCAGGGATTCTAAATGAAGACTGAAATGGCTTTGTGCATGCTTATGGGATGCTCTTCCTATGCAGAAGAAGTGACAGAAGAAAGTATGAAGGTTCTTCTTGGAGAAGTTAGAGAATATAGGCAATTAAGAGTAGTACTATTTGTGGAATGGAGGCCGAAGTCAGCGTCTCAATATCACACATAGTAGCTGTAAGGCAAATATTTTTTGTCAGGGTCCAGATTTCTTGGCCAAGAGATAGTCCAGGTCAGGGTTCCAGAGAAAATAATAATTAGAAAACAATAATGATAATAAGTAAATAAAAAAGTGGTACAAGCATCTGATGCTCTGGATTTGGCCCCTGAACTGCTTATTGTGTCTATCACTGATGTAAGCTATAGCAAAGGAAGGACCTAAAATGCAGATTAGTGTTATTCGTTTGATGCTGTGGAGAAAGGGGAACCAGTAGCTGAATATAAGCATAGTGGGATGGACCAACCCTGGAAAATGATTGCAGCAGCAGCATTTTCAATGAAAATAGGTGAGTCAAGATGGGATTTGTCAAAGTTGAGACACAAGATGATGAGATCCTTGGTAGAGTTTTTATTGTGTGATAAATGGGGAAGAAAGGCTGGATCTTAGCGATGTTATGCACAAAGGTGTAGCAAGATGTAGGCAATTGTAGAAAAGAGGCCAAGTCAATGACAATGGCTAGCTTATGGACCTGAGTGAGAGGGAGAATGCTGTTAATAAGAAAGGAGAGATTAAGAGCTTTGTTTTGGCCATGTTGAGCTCTAATTCATGTCTAATATCCATGAAGAGATGTCAGAAAGACAGGATTTTAATTTCTACTGGAGGGGACAGATCAGCAATGGAGAGGTAGACCTGCATGTTGTCATATAAAGATGATAGCTGAAACCTGAAGAGATCCATGGGTGGACTACTCAGATTTGGAGGCAAAGCAAGGAAGAGCCTTCAAATGACATGCTGATTGGAAATGTATGGGTAGAACCAAGGGAGGATGGAGTCATGAAACCAAATTTCAAGAAGAGGACAGTCAGTGGTGTCAAAGGTAGCTGACAGTGAAGGAGGATGAAGACGGGGGACTGGTTCATAGTTCTAGCAAGGAAGATATGGTTAGTTTTAGAGGAATGTGATTTGTGTTTATATATGTGACTCACTTTAATAACTATGAAAACGCATTCACCTCTAAGGTAAAACAAAGCGACATGATTTGCAGTAATACTACACGATTTCAGAGAGGAATGTAAGCAATATCATGTCTGACTAGAATTATGAGAAAATGATTCTGTTGGAGTTTACCTCCTAGTCTTGTGAAAAATGTAGTAGATCAGCTAACTGCCAAACTGATCCAGTCTTGTCTTTTATAGCTCATAAGAGATGCCACTTTCAGCAGCAACAGTGCATTTTGTCATTCTGCTGCTGCTTTGGATCATCACCTATTCAGGAGAAGTATGCTGATTTTTAAAAAATACGATACCATCTTGGAACAACTAAGTTTACCATAGAGTTTTCAAGCACCATGCTAGCCAGACCTTTTTTGTTTTGACATTTGATGAGATCACATCATATCTGATAGCTCTTGTGTCTTTGATTTGATGAGCATTATCGTCTACATTTTTAACAAACTCTTGCTATATACATGTAACCATGACAATTGCACACTGGGATTAAAACTGGGACTTTTAAGACTGAAACCAAAAGCCTTTACCATTCCAACTGAAGTTTAGTAACTCCTCTGGTTGTCAGGAAACTGCACACATTTATGCTCATTGGAGACAGCCACTAGAGGGACACCTGTTCAAATGTACACAGCTATTGTAGTATAAATAGTTTAGCTTCGAAACCCACAAGAAAGTGGGTCCTGCTGCCCAAATTAAGGATGAGATGATCCACATATTACCACTAGAAGCAATTGTATATTTGCTTCTCCTGGAGATGTAATTTTGATGCTGTTAGCCAAATTCTTATAGCAGGAAGGGAGATTTATATTACATAAAGAAAGAATACTTTGAATTTCAAGGGAATCATCTGAAGTCATGTATCTGAAATTTGCTACAGCAAATGCAAAGAAGAGAAAAATTAAAATACACTGATTATTCAGGTGAATTATTTGAGGAAAAATGTTTTTAAGACAGTAAAAGTGGCATGCCCTGTAATGAACAATGGAACTATTGGAGTAGTTTTCGCATTAAAAGCCAGTTTTAAATGAGGCATATTTGAAATACAGATTTTGTACATGATCCCGCCAAACTTTGAAACCTTCTAAACAAGGAGTACCTGCCAAATTCCAGGGTGTGGTTTTTTTTTAATAAACAACTTTTTTGTATTGCTAAGACAGCAGCATAGTAACAGACAACATTTTTTCACCATGACAGTGACATGCAGGGAAAAAAAAAAGATGCTAGTATTCTAATGACATAGAAGTGGAGGCATAAATTGGGAGCTAAATCTAGTTCCTTGGTGCTTCTCTGCAGGACTGCATATTTATAGTCTCTCTATAAATTAAATTATTAATTGGTTTGTATGCCTGTTTATTTAGTGATGAATATGGCAGCCTTTTCTGGTGCATATATAGAAACAAAGCATCACAGGTGCTTACAAACTGCCTGGTGATCCAAGGAGTTAAGCAGTATCATATGCTGTTTAAAAACAGATATCATTAGTAAAATAATATTGTTTTGCTATTGACCACATAAATACTAGACTTTGAAAGTTTCATATGGAAAATGTATAAAGAAAGTAAGCACATTTGTAAGTCTATTGGATAGACAGGAATTTTGCTGCATTTTTAAATTTTACGTGCTAAGTGCATAATGACAATACAATCATTTTTAAGTGTTGGGACAGTATGTCCAATCAGGCCACATCCAGCCTGGATTGATGCCGTTTGAGGGGAGCTCCAAGGATGGCAGAGGGATCCAATCATTCAATGCTCAGGTCATAGTTCCACAGGGCAAAGTGTGTACAGACCATCTGTGTAGTCAGACCCTTTCCCCTTAAGAGCTAGAAAGAAGTCTCCCTGTGTCCTATCCCCTTTCTTAGGCACCAGCTCAGCTGCAGAGAGGTCCCAGCTCTGAATAACAGTGAAATGGCATGGAAATTGGTTAGATAAGACGGTCTTTCCTGTTCTGTGAGTCTGTATAGTTTATGCAGTAGCTTTTGATTACCATGTTTCTCTGTATGCTTACTGGAGTGTGATGCATCGGACTGTTGTTCTTTTGTCTTATGAAACAGAAGAAATTCCACCAAAGATATTACAAAGGCTTTTGTTGTTCCTGTTTTTAAAGATTTATTCTCATAATCTTTATAATTAAATTCCAGTATGGTCTTTTGGGATAGACTGTTGTACTCCACTCTTTTTTGCAAGTAGCAGAGCATGTATTAATATTTAGTACACATTTTATAAATGTATACTATGAAGAGGGAATTAGAGTGACACGTTAATGATGTCTCTCCATCACCTAGTTTTACAAGAGAAAGGAAATTACTCAGGACTAAATTGAGGTTATATTGGCAGTGTAATATTTCTATTAAAAAATCCAAACTTTTGAGTGGATGTGATAACTAGCCTTCAGCATATAAAAATGCAGTCATTCAGCAAAGTTATTGATAATTCCATGCCTATTTTATGTTACTACCTATGAGTAGTGGTATTCTCATGGACCAGCAATCTTTTTATCTTTTATTATTTATAATTCGATACCAAGCCTGAAAAAACATAGGAATCTAAAAACTTCAAAAAAACATTAACTATATAAAGTGATTATACACTTTCCCCCAGTTGGTGTATTGATGCTTGAATTCCTTATAAAGTAACATGAAAGACCAGTTCTAACTTGTGAACTCTCTCTCCTTTCAGTGGGCAACCTGAAAACTTTTCTATTGCCTTTTTATTAACTAAGAAAGTTACCTTGGTATTCCCTAGATCCACCGTATGGCTAGATTAAAATTAATGTGACTGCCCATGGAGTAAGTTGCTACTCAGCATATGCAAGGGTTCAGAATATTTAAAAATAGAGAAATGTAGGGAATACTAAGATTATCACAGTAGCATTATACAGGTCCAGAGTCAAAACTGGATTTTTTTGCTAGAGACCATTGTAGTGAGGTTGTCATAACAGAACAAGTCTGAAAGCTTGTTAGTTGCCTGTGGTTTTCCCCCTGGTTTAATTATCTGCGCAATAAACTCCTCACCAATTAATGGGCAGTATTTCTCAAATTCTAGTTGTTGCTTTATACAGACGATTATGTAAAAAATACACTTAATATGACCATTCTGAATAAGCAAGTGTAGATATAAATAATAAAATTGTGGGGGATGAGCATATGTTTCAAGTACAGCATGTGTTCATTTGTGTGCCATAATTTTATTCAACAGGTTTCATGAAACAATACAAAAATATATTTAAAAATCATATGAAATCCAAATGTATCATAAATTTGTGGTTTTCTAACACAATAGCAATCCTTAACATACATATTGCTTACATAATCTCCATATTTACTATACCTTGAAAGACTTCTTTTTGCATAATCTGTTTCAAAGGAGCCCTCTGCTGGGCAGTACTTCTGTTTGAGTACGATATACATAGAAACACACAGGCACATATATACCAACATATGTTTCTATGTGATTTATAGGTTATATTTATATTACTGAAAAGCCACTTGTTATTGAAAAAATGCACACACAAACTGCATGCATCAGTGGAAAACCTATTATGTCATCGTTTTCCCAATTTTTAAAGACATGCAGTTGTCTAAAAAGAAAATGTTCATCTTTGTTTAGCTGTAAATCATGGTAGATCAGGATATTCTAGGGCAAGAGATAATTGTGCCAAATGAACATTCATTGCAAAAATTTTTAGAAGTGAATTGTTCAGCTGATAATAAATTATCACAGAAGTTTAAAAACAATTACTTTATACTGTAGATATTCCCTTGCCGTTCCTTTTATTCGTCCGCACTGCATATACAATCTAAACGATTTAAATTGTTGTGGGTTGGTTTTTTTTGTGCGTTGTTGTGAATTAAAGAAAAGTGCATTTTTTCTTGAATCATAAATCAATGAATTCGCAAAACTATCATTTATTGCCTTTGATGGCAGTTTTCTGTTATCATAGAAATGATAAATAACAGCACTGTATTTTGGCAAGGCCTGCTGATAGATCTAAAGACACATCATTTCAGAGAATGCTTTGTTGTGTGGTTTAAAACTGCTTTCTTATGGCAGAACACGGTGGGTAGCCTTTGTTACAAGTTGGCTAGACCAGTATTAGGGCTCAAAGTGCTTGAGCTGTTTCTAACAATAGTGGTAAATTAAGCATGTAAGGTGGGGGAGCCTGGTGTGGTGCTGCAATAGATTTGTACACGTGAACTGAACATCTACACTTACTGTACATAAGCTCTGAGTTGTTCTTAGGAGGCTGAAGCATCAGAGGATTTCTTCCTTTCCTCTGCCCTCCCTCCCCCTGCAAAAAAAAAAAAAAAGAGTAGTAGTTTACTTGACCTGAAGTGAGCCTGTATGAGGAGTTTAATCAGTAATAATGAGGGGCTAGTAATGATATTTCTTGAGAAATGCATCCAAATGTGTACAATGGTGAATTTTTCAAAGAACCTGATTCCTTTTCATTTATGAATGTCCCTCCCTGAGAATCAAGTTATTGATATATTCCACAGTCTGATAATATGAAGAAAACTGTGCAAGATAAAAAAATTATTAATTTTTTTATTTATTTTACTCTCTGGCCATTTACACTCTATGAAGATGCAGATTTGTCATCTTAGATGCATTTAGCCTGGGCAGTAGAAGTACAGACATCCATCTCTACGAGCCAGTATGCCTCAATCTTGATCCAGAATACTGTGTCTCATGGTGAGAGTTTATTTATGTGCTAAGACTAGCAACTGCAGTACAAGACGTGTTGGTGGACTTTAGCATGTGGACAGTAGTCGCCAAGACAAAGTTAATCAATTCAATTCACATAAGTTACTTAACTAAAGGTAACAATTCCATCCAAATACCTCAGACTAAAAACTGAGACCTGGAGGTGAAAGTTATGTAATTATCATACCATATAGAATATTTGTTTCTTTAGGTCGGTGATGAATTTGTGTATTTTATGTTTGTATCTAAAATATGGGACTGTTTGTTCCACTAAATGTGTTAGTTGTTTACTTTTTCCACATTAGTTTGATGAACCTGGCTGCAACTTAGAAGGATAATCTTTGATAGAAACAGTTAGCAATGCTTTTATTGCTACCAGTTCTGGTTTTGATTCATAATTCTCTGATAAGATCTCACCTTTGTAACCTTTGTTTTGGATACATATAGATATTTCCTGTTTTCTCTCATGCACCAAGACCTACTAGCGCTGAAGTTAAGGAAGACTCTTTGCACTTTGCATGAGGAAGGCTGAGTGGGACTCCATTTGGAATCCATTAAAACTACCACTTGAATGGCCCAATGATCTGATATAGAGTGATATAAAATAATTCTACCTCACAAGGATTAAGGGTCTGTTCCAAAGCCTACTGAAATTAATGGAAAGACTACTATTGACTTTTAGTGGGCTTTGAACTGTTCCTTACTCAGCACTTTTTGTCCAGGCAGTGAACCCAGGAATCTTCCCTGCATCTTTCACATGGTAATGCAGACCACAAGGCCTTATGCTGGGTGGTTCCTTGAGTTCTCATATCTGTCCCTCCCAACCACCCTGATTTCTCAATATGAAGGACAATAAAACTCTCATTTTCCCCTACCATATTTCTTTCTTAAAAGCTCCTTTATAGTGGATATTTTATTACTTTTAACAACAGTGAACATGTTATTGTCATTTGTTTTAATGAAGTGTGGAATGGGCAGGAGCTTGAAATCATGTATTTTTCCTGTAACCAGAAAAATTAATGTTAGAGGAGTTAAAGAGCAGGATTCTATTCCTGATTCATTGAGTCTTCGAGGAGGAACTATAGGAAACAAACAGTGCAACAATATACACAAACATTTCTCTGATTTTATGTACTAATAATAGGCAACACAAAAAAAGTTTAAATTGGCAACAAAATACACTATATTTCATGCTACCCTTGAGCTTCAGGATAATTGTTTTTTGAAACCATTAAATAAAAATAGCTACAAGGTTTGGCAAATATTTCAAATAAGGTGGAGATTTCATGAATGTGAGCTATATGCACAGCAGTGGGATTATGTATCTAGATGCAGATAATAAACCTTGCCTCCTTCGCTAAGTATTTAAATATGCATGGATGACAAATACTATATAAGAGTAGTGAGATCAGGTAGGTGGGCAGTAAGGTAATGTCTTTGGACGAACTTCTGTTGCTGAGAGAGAGAAGCTTTCAAGCCACATAGAGCTTTTCTTCAGATCTAGGAAAGGTCATATCTTGGGTGGGACATGGCTACAACTGCGTATATAAGAGCTAGTTAGTTGTTTTTATTATTGTTGTTTAATTGGTTAGAAATTGAATGGATCAATTCATGTGTGTAGAACAGATATATTGATGGTTGAACAGACCACTGAAGTTCCTTGATTCCACTGCTTTATTCTCTGTTACATCCGGGCTAGGTCTACACTGCAATGCTATTTTGGGATACCAGAGTATCCTGAAATAGCTATTTCACATCTTCACAGCAAGCTTGTTATTTTGGGCTTGCTATTCCAATGTCCCTGTAAACCTCATTCCACAAGCAGTAAGGGACATTTCAGAACAGAGCTTTATTTCAAAATTTGGCACTGTGTAGACAGCGCCAAATGATGAAATAAGCTATTTTGAAATAGCATCAAAATAAGACACACAATTTATGTAGCTCAAATTGTGTATTTTATTCCGAGTTATGGTGCTGAGTAGATTCACCCTCAGTGACATGTTTGAAATACAGGCAGTCCCCGACTTACGCGGATCCGACTTATGTCGGATCCGCACTTACGAACGGAGCTTTCTCGCCCCGGAAGTCGGGGCGAGAAAGCCCCGTTCGTAAGCTGCTCCGGTGCCCCTGGTCTGCTGGAGACCGTCTCCAGCAGACCAGGGGCACCGGGCGGGTTCCCGCGCTTCTGAGGCTTTGCCAGAGCAAAGCCTCAGAAGCGCGGGAACCGCTGCTGCTGCCCCTTGAGACCCGGTGCCTGTGGTCTGCTGGGGACGGTCCCCAGCAGACCACAGGCACCCGGACTGAAGCCGCAGCCGCGGGGGGGTCCCGCGCCTCTGAGGCTTTGCCAGAGCAAAGCCTCAGAGGCGCGGGGGAACCGCCGCTGCTGCCGCTTTGACTGAAGCTTTGACTGAAGCCGCAGCCGCGGGGGGTCCCGCGCCTCTGAGGCTTTGCCAGAGCAAAGCCTCAGAGGCGAGGGACCCCGCCACGGCTGCGGCTTCAGTCCGGGTGCCTGTGGTCTGCTGGGGACCGTCCCCAGCAGACCACAGGCACCCAGACTGAAGCCGCAGCCGTGGCGGGGTCCCTCGCCTCTGAGGCTTTGCCAGAGCAAAGCCTCAGAGGCGCGGCACCCCGCTGCCGCTGCGGCTCTGCTCCCCGTGTCCCTGGTCTGCTGGGGAGGGGAGGGGGCGCAGCTAGTGTGCTCCCCCCCCCAGCAGACCAGGCTTTTGTTTTGGACTCTGGGGCAGAGCAGCTGGGGCGCTGCCGATTGGTCCTGCAGCGCCCGTGGGCACTACTGGACCAACCCGGCAGCACCCCAGCTGCTCTGCCCCAGGTCCTGATTCAGCCGCTGCTGGTCAGTTTCAGCAGCGGCTGTATCAGGACGTCTGGGGCAGAGCAGATGGGGTGCTGCTGGGTTGGTCCAGTAGCACCCCAGCTGCTCTGCCCCAGGCGTCCCCAAGTCAGCTTCTGCTGAAACTGACCAGCGCTGACTACAGGAAGCCCCAGGCAGAGTTTCTCTGCCCCGGGCTTCCTGGAATCAGCTGCTGATCAGTTTCAGCAGCAGCTGACTTGGGACGCCTGGGGTTCTTAAGTTGATTCTGTATGTAAGTCAGAACTGGCGGTCAGTTTCAGCAGTGTCTGAATCTGGACGCCAGTTCCGACTTACATACAGATTCAACTTAAGAACAAACCTACAGTCCCTATCTTGTACGTAACCCGGGGACTGCCTGTAAATGCAAGTCTTATGTTGCAGTAAAAAGTGTGACATAGTCTGTAGTGAGACCTTCTTAGAAACAGAGCTCAGTTTAAATTTAATTGCACCTTGATGTGTCTCTGTATATTTTCTTTACTAGGCCCTCCTATGACCATTACTGTATTTCAGAGCCTCTTCAGGACTAGTCTGTATGTAATTCTGTTTGTAGATACAAACACTGACTAAACTACCATCTTCCTTTTAACAAAGTAAGAAATCTCTTCTGAATTTAGAGTTGAGGACTTCAGTAATGAAACAAACAAACACACCAATGTCATAACTGCTGTCCTCTGATGTCCCAAATGACAGCTCTCAGAAAAAGGGAAGATGTAATCTAAGTCACCACAGAGTTTCTTTCTTATTTGCTGGCAGCAGAAAGACTTGGAATCAGAGACCTAATCTGAAGAGTGACATCATGTTATCCTAGTGAGGGTGTATGAGCAAAGAAGCTAGAAATTCATCTTGTTCAAAAAAAGAAGAGCAGGGAGTTAAACTTTATTGATTTTATTGTTATATTGTTACTCAGGAGTCTGAGTTCAAAACAGGAACAGAAGATCTGATGGTTAAAAATAATGGTCAGGAATCTGATTTGGGAGTGTAACTGAGCCAGGGGTATAAACTTTATCATTTAACTCCTTCAGTGCTGCCTGATAGATCATCTCTTTTAAGCCAAACCCACTCCAGTGCTGCTCAGCTCTCTCCGGCTACTACATCCCTTATGAATTGCCAGTGGAACATTACCACATCAGAGAATGTGGCTGCCTTCCACTTCCATATGAAAGCTTCCAAGGAATGAAGGCATTAAGCACATTTTTTAGAAGATCTCAGCTTCCATTTAGGCACCAAAATAAGGGGCCAGATTTTCAGTAGCTCTTAGCAGATTGAGAGTGAGGAGCTCTTTTAAGCCTGAGGCAGACTGTGGAAGGGGAAGGATCAGGGAGGCCCAAGCTAGGAGGTTGCTTAGCTTGGGAAAGGTGTTTATAGCAACCGTTTAAGGTAAGAATTTGCATGTAACAAGTTTCTCAGCCCTGGTATATTTTTAAGTAACTCCTCTTATTCGAAATAGCAAGTGGAGCATCCACACTACCAAGCCTGCTATTTCAAAATAAGGGGCTGGTTATTTCAAAATAATAACTCCTGCTTTCCAGGAGGAATAATGCTTATTTTGAAATAGTTATTTGAAATAGAAGTAGTATGGAGGATCCTCTGCTGCTAATTTGAAATAATTACTCCTCAGAGTCATACAAAGTAATTACTCCCCGCTGGTTCCTGAGGCTCTAAGTCGAGGTAGTGCGGAGGTAAGGGAGCCTGCCTCAACTAATTTTGAGGCTTCCCTGTAGTGTGGACACACTATTTTGAAATAGTTATTTCAGGAGTTATTTCAAAATAAGTTATTTCAAAATATTTTCCTAGTGTAGACATGCTCTCAGTGTATTAGAATTAGCTGGCATGTTTTGTTTATTTTGGCTTAGTAACTTAGGGTATGTCTACACTGCCCTCCTAGTTCGAACTAGGCGGGTAATGTAGGCATACCGCACTTGCAAATGAAGCCCGGGATTTGAATTTCCCGGGCTTCATTTGCATAAGCGGGGAGCCACCATTTTTAAAACCCCGCTGGTTCGAACCCCGTGCAGCGCGGCTACACGGGGCACGAACTAGGTAGTTCGAACTAGGCTTCCTAGTTTGTGCCCTGTGTAGCCGCGCTGCACGGGGTTCGAACCAGCGGGGTTTTAAAAATGGCGGCTCCCTGCTTATGCAAATGAAGCCAGGGAAATTCAAATCCCGGGCTTCATTTGCAAGTGCGGTATGCCTACATTACCCAGCTAGTTCGAACTAGCGGGGTAGTGTAGACATACCCTTACTTTGATCTGTCTGTTTTCACTTGCAACCACTTAACTCCTACTTTTTATACTTAATAAAAACACTTCATTTTCTAGCTCAGTGTAAACTATTGTTAGGGCAGGGGGAAGCAGTGGCGCAACCACTGTGAATATCTCTATTTCATTGATAGAGGGGGGTTATCTAATGTGCTTACACAAAGTAAGGCAGATTTATTCGGGGGGTTTTGTCCCTTTTGGGGGATGGTGCTCCTGCCTGCTGCTGATGGTCTTATAGCTGAGCTCTCCAGAACTGAGCTAATTCAGTGTCTGTGTTGCTCTGCAGGGGGACAGTAACCACAACTCCGTGCCTTGGCTGGGCGAGACCAGAGCTTCTGGCCCACCAGGACAGGATTGTGGGGAGCCCCAGGGACAGGAAGGCAGGCATCAACGTCTTGATCAGTGACAATACCAAGGGGAGTTCTGTGATCCAACCTGTCATAACCACAATAGAGCTATGTTTAAATTTAATGTTGAGAGGGAACTTCAGAGATGCTGTGTTCAGTTAGAAGGTCAGGAAGATGTCATCCTTTGGTCCTAGTTCCTTTTGTCCAGTCACCATAACCATTCTTCCAGCAGTTCTCCTTTGACCATCTTTAGAAAATGGCAAGAAACTGCCACCATGGAACTGCCTGGGCAGGACAGAGAGAAACACCTGGGGGCAGCCACCTGTTGCATACAGAAGTCACTCAGCACAAGTTGCATCATCCCTTTTCTCTTAGCAACACGGGTTCTTACCCTTAGGAATCTATGCAAGAGCAAAGTGGGCAACTTGGTGGCATTATTGTTCCCTTTTGACTTAAATCTTAGAAACATAGTTACTGTGGTGATAGAGACTTCAACAGACTTAAAGGTTCCAGGGGACCACCTAGCCAGAAAGGCTTGTTTAATTCCTTTATAAATCTAAATAAGGATATTTGTTACAATGAACACCTACTTTAATTCTGCAGCAAAGGTACCAAAAGCACACCTACTTGTCTGATTGCACCAGCCCTTACATATGGGTGTGTCTACACTGCAATTAAAAACTTGCAGCCTGCCAATGCCTGAGCTCCTGGGGCTTATGGTAAGGGGCTGTTTTATTGTGGTGTAAACCTTTGGGCTTGGGCTATGGGACCCTTAGACCTTATTGGGTCTTATAATTGGGCTACGTCTTGATCCTAAATGTCTACACCACAGTTAAACAGCCCTTTGTCCGAGGCCTGGGAGCCCGAGTCAGCTAGTATGGGCCAGACATACCTGTCTAATTCTGCAGTAGACATAGAGTTTGTGGCTGAAATGCCCCAAAATGCTCTGAGTTCTGCAGCCAAATATGATTTTGGATCTTATGTTGAAAAATTGTTAAGTGATGCTAACCCACTAGTGAAAGTACAAAGTCATTTATGCCTGTGAGATACAGGGCGTGTTTTTTGGATAAGCTCTTTCCATGTTAGAAATAGAACTATGTTTGCTTTTTTTTAAAAATTGTAAGCTGCCATGAGTATAATACAATTGACCCTTTGCTTATGACTGAGGGCAACCTGGCATGATTATAAAAATAAACTATATTAGTACTATATTAGACTAAATTTCAGTGTATTTCAAGGCCATTTGGTGCATTCAGATTATTAAGGCAAAGGTGTTTTGTTTTGTTTATGAGATGTGAATTTTTTTGTTTTTTGCGCGGGCTGGGTGGGGGTGGTTGGTTTTTTGTTTTTTGTTTTTTGTTTTTTTTTGGTGAGAGCAAGCTTAGATTTACATCCTCTTCAGAATCCTTTAGAATTTGGAAGTAAAATCCTAGTGAAGGTTACAGGAAGGTGTACAAACCCCATCAGGTTAAGTGTGAATGAATAAGGAAGGCCAAAAAAGAATTTGAGAGGCAACTTGCTAAAGATGTAAAAACTAACAGTGAGAATTTTAAGTACATCAGAAGCGGGAAACCTGCCAAACAGACAGCAGGACCACTAGGTAACAAAGCTGTTAAAGGAGTACCCAAGGTAGACAGGACCATTGCAGAGAAGTTAACTGAATTTTTGCATTGACCTTCACTGCAAAAGATGTTGGGGAGCTACCCATATCCAAACTGGTTTTTTTGAGCGACAGATTTTAAGTACTATCCCACATTGTTGAGAGGTTCTTGGCCAGGTTTATTGTCAATGAAACACAGTAATAGCACCCAACAGACTTTACAGGGATGCTTAGGCATGTTCCCATTCCAGTGGACTGGGCTCAGTGAATGGCAAGACTTTCCATTTCCCCCTTGGCCAGACATAAACAAACTCTGTGTGGCCCCTCTTTAATACACCACTATAGACAAGTCATGTATTGTCACTTTGACATAAGAATAAAAGAACAGCCATGCTGGATCAGATCAAGGCTCCATCTAGCACAGTATCCCGTCTTGCAACAGTGGCCAATTCCAGGTGCCCCAGAGGGAATGAACAGAACAGGGAATCAAGTGAACCATCCACTGTTGCCTATTCCCAACATCTTTCAAACAGGCTAAGGACACCATTCCTGCCCATCTTGGCTAATAGCCATTGATAGACCTATCCTCCATGAACTTTAGTTCTTTTTTGACTTGGTAAGTTACCACTGTTTACTTTGAACATCCCATCATCCTGGGCAAATCTTTATGAGGGATCAATATGTCCCCGTTACCATTGGAGAGTGTGTTTAAACCATACTTGATATTGGTGTGTTCTGGTACTACCCTTTTGGAATACATTCACATGAGTGTCCTATGCCTAACACTTCTTAGGAGTGTTTGAATTTTTGCAATACCTGCCCTCTTCTTGCAAGGTTCTGTGAACCTGCAAGCAGACGTGTTTTGTAACAGGGCCTGACTTCTGCTCGCTTTGCGTTATATCAGCTGGGCCAAACTACTTTAATTCAGGCCTCAGGCCTCATACTAGACCTCATGTCAAAGACTCTCTTTTTCTGCCACAAGTTCAATTAATGGCTATTAGTCCATATTGTCAGGAATGCAACTTTATGCTCAGAGTGACCTTAAACCAGCAACAGCTAGCAGCCAAGTGAAGAAACAGAGGAGAATCACTTCAACTGACATGTTCCATTCACTCCTCCTCTCTGGTGCTGGCTACTGCTAAAAACCAGATAATGGGCTAAATGGATGATTGGTCTGATCAGTTGGAGCCATTAGTATGATATGTTTAAATCTTCTACAAAAGTCAATGCTTTAACAGATAAATTGAATATAAAATCGTATTTTCTTACCATAAGAAAGTTGATGTCCTTTTATTCCCAGGCTTGGCTCAAGCTGGAGCAAAGATCATATTAGTTTAATAATTTATATTAGTTTAGTACTCAGGTAATTAAAACTATTCAGTGCACTGTACATACTGTCAGACCTATATTTTGAAAATTCTGCTTTGGATGGTGTAAATGTGTAATGTTGAATTGTGCCGTGAAGGATCTGTACCTTTTAGAACACAACCACCAACTTCTGTTTTAACCATTGAGGCGAACTGAGTTCATTAGTGAGTTTAATAGGATTAAAGATGAAAAATGGACCCAAACTTTCTAGTCTCATTTGAAAGTAGATAGCTGCTTTCTTTTTGGTGCTTTTTTGAAGCACCATTTTGTTGAAGCTGACTCAGATTGACAGAATAAGGAAAAAGACAAATCACTTCTGCAGAGTGACACTATGTCTGACTTTAAGGTGCAGAAAGCACTTGGCTTCAATAAAAGAAAATGTATTCTACTTCCTATTAAGTTTCCCTTTTGCTTCTTATTAAGTGTAGGTAGGCATAGTTAGTTCCCTGATATAAAAATACATATTTGACACTGACTTTTCCCTTTGGTTGAGGACACTAACTAAAAGTAATGATTTTCAGTTTGGATGGTTGATTATTATCTTTCAGACATGTATGGGTAGCAGGTTACTTTTGAATGAAGTGATTTGGTTCCACAGCACAGCTGACCTTGTCCAGGTATCTGCCTGTGTGCAAACTCCTACTGCTTTCCAAGTTGCAGTATGCTTGATCTCTTCACAGTCTCCACAGTTAAGGGGTCTATTGTTAACATTTGATCTGAAAGCTTACAAATGACACTTGGGTGTGATTCAATTCTCATATAAACTTACAACTTGTGGATCAAAGTGAATCATACATTGGAAAGGAGCAGTTGAGAACTTTAGAGGTTTAACATAAAGAAGTTAATTACACTGTATGATTTAGAGCTGTTTCTGGACTCATTACTCATGCTTTTGTGAACAAAACATGTACTGTAATTATACAGCACCTGAAAGATTCGTATATTTTCAATTAAAGTTTACCTCTCTGCAATGATTCTACTTTAGTCTGTTATCAAAGTGATTTGTAATGGTTTCCAAATATCAGAGGTGTATTCGAAGTCTTGTATAACCCTGACCTCACCACTTCACATGACTGATTTTGTAAGGATCTACATGTAGGTGTTTAGAGGTTTCACTGCTTCTGTCTGACATAAACTAATGATGTAGACTGCTAAACATGGTGACATGATTAAACAGTGATGTTAATTAGTGGCTTCTGTGAGAGACTTGATCCCTCTTTTTAGCAGCGTTTGTTATGCATGTACAAAAGTTAAAGAGACTGAAGTAGATGTTCTCTTTACAACATCTGTTAACAGCATTAAGAGTTCAAGAAAAACATTTAAACTATCTAGTAAGACACATTAGGCCCATCTCCCTGCCCCCAGGGTTGCCCAAAAAGAGTATCTTTGTATGAAGGAAAATGGCAATTTTCTGCAGGCAGTAATCATCTATACTATTATTTAGATGTCATATATTGATGATCCCATTTCAATCAAAATCTCTCATTGAGAAAGCTTTTGATGTGAGGAATTTTTGGAAGGGTTTAGGAAGGTTAAATCTGTGAGACATGGCTTCCATCTGGAATGCATTAGCTACAAAGATTTATTAGCCAGAGTGCCTCTGCATAATGTTCCATGGAAGCAAAGCCCTGCATCTAATTTCCAGCGTGATGACTATATGAGAAGAGATCTTTGAAATATCATAGGTGACAATCAAGTTTGTTAGAAAAATAGTAAAAGCACAGGATGGCTTTTCATGGCAGCTATTTTAAATCACTCAGGAGAGCTGCTAAGCAGGTAGTTGATTTGTTAACAAATGATAAAACTGTAGGAATATAAAGAGACGTGATATTTTAAAATAAGATACCCTCTTTAAGCAGAAAGATGCAGATCAGCAAAACTACCGACATTTAATTGGTTACTCAACTTTATGCAAGATGACATTTAAAAATAATAGAAGCAATATTTAACTGTCTGTTTAAGTGTGTCTTCCTGATTAAAACTGTTGTGAAGGAGTGGTAGTCTTGATCAAAAGCTAGAAAGAGCTTTACAGATTCTAATGTATTAGCAAAACTGGTTCCCAATAACTCTGAATCACAACTTGATTGGTGGGGATTAAAAATCACAAATACAGGGATAGTAGGGAACTCAGATTTACAATTCATTAGGGAAGGAGACAGTCTTCAACCTGGAGAGTACAGAAAAAACAAAGGTAGGGAAATTAATTTAGTGAGTGAGTACCTGATAGGAAAACTGTGGAAGAATGAGGTGGAGAGAAGTATTTTCTGTGCTAACACCAAATGCTACTAAGGTTAAAGAAAATTGTTAAATACAGTGTGGTACTATGATGAGAATTTTGTTGTTCAGTAGGTAGCAAACAAAAACATCTTTTCCGTAAACTCAGTTGCATCATATAAACATTAAGTTGAAAATATCCTCAATGATTTTAAAAATATAATACTGGATCGTGATGTATGCTATTCATATTGTCTTATCAGCCTCTGAGCTGCAGTTGGTTCTGTGCCAGTAAAATGGATGCGGAGTACATGAGAGCTATTAATAAAATACATTTTTAAAATGGCAGCAGGCAGGGAAGAATAAAATATGATGCTTCTTGAGGGAGGATAGTCATATGATGAAAGCTCAGGACGAGTAGGTGTTAGATCTGTGTTTTGTTCTCATTGCTCCTGTACATATCTTTGGTGACCTTGGGCAAGTTACTTAAGCTATCTGTGACTTGGATTGTCTGCTCTTTAAATGCAGAAAATAGTGGTTGCTTACCTTGCATATGCATCATAAGGCTTGACTGATTAGTATTTTGCAAAGTTCTTACAACTCCTTGGATAGAAGTATGGGAATGCAAAGTATCGCTATTCATTTTCCTCTAATAAGTGGGAAAAAACTTTATTGCTGAAATATCCCACATGTTCACTTTCTCAAATTGTTTTCTGCTTGAGCTAAAGAACACAAGGTAGTCGCTATCTGTTACAAGATAGACAGTAGTTCATACACATATTTTTGTCACCTCTTTTGTGCAAAAAAAGAATAAACACCATATTTTTTCCTGTTGGAAGCCCCTTCCATAGGAGACTTCTTATCTGAAAATTTACAGATGTCATACATTTAATTTTTTTTTAAATTATGTAAGCTCTGATGCTTCCCCTACCTTTAGAAGTCTTACACCTCGAACACTACTTGGAACACAATGCAGGGTAAAAGTCCAGAGAATGCACATGCAAACCTAGTCACCCAGTCTTTTGCCCAGTGATCTCCATAATAAAAACCAAACTTGTTATCAGTGAGAGAAGGATTGGAATCTAAAAGCTACCATGAGATATGCCGACTTCCGCTTATGACAGGACTGAACTTTCACCAAATTTTCCCACATTGGCACTTTATAATGGGATTTGCTTATGATCCAATTTGTTTGTTACCCATTTTTCAGGCATTCAAACAACTGATTTTTTTTTTTTTCAAAATCAACCTCACTTCCAGTTTCAACAGGTGATGGGTGGAGAATTTGGTTGGACCAAAAGAGGGATGGCCAAACAATAGGTTCCTGAGAGGCATGGGGATTTGAGGGGAAGTGCTTGTGTTCAGCTGCCTCAACCTTTTTTACTCCCTGTACCACTCCTCGTGCTTCAGGCTTCACATAAGGAATGTGCCTCAGGAGAGGGAGAGGGAAATAAAAAAGCAGAGCGTCCACACTACCAAGCCCTACATTCCATGAGGATTAACACTTATTTTGAAATAGATTCAAAATAATTACTCTCCGGTGCTTTCTGGGGTCTAAGTTGAGGTAACGCGTCCACATTAAGGGAGCCGGCCTCGGACTCGGATTTTGAGGCCTCCCTGTAGTGAGAACACACAATTTCAAAATAGCTATTTCAGGAGTTATTATTTAGAAATAAGTGATTCCGAAACAATTTCCTAGTGTAGACATGCCCTTCTTCTGCTTCCCACAACCCAGTGGGAGAAATGTGTCTAAGGATGGCCTGGGGAGCCCTAGCTCTGGGTCTAAATGGCTGGACTGCAGCATCCCACTTCCCAGCAAAGGTGTCAGACTCTAGGTCAGTATCTGAGATTAAGCTTGAAAGATCCAGATCTAGGTGTAGAGCTCAGTCACTACCCAGACCCACGGGGGCTGAGAAATACATGGTGATTCAGTGGTTTGATTCAGTTACAACAGGCAGGTGTCTGTTCAGACAGTAGCACCAGGTCAAGTTGTGACAATGTGAATTGTTGATCACTATTTGTTGCTGATGTCCACAGCAGGCTGTGATGCAGTGTGGTTACAGAAGACCCCGTAGGATTGTTCCCCAGTATGCTGATCATGCTACTGACTCCCATCTTCTTGCTCTCTGAGGCTCCCCGCCACCCTTTCCAGCCAGGCTAGATCCTCTGGTCTCCCCAGACAGGGCACAGAATCAGGGTTACCACCCCCCTGCAGAGCAATGCAGACAGTATACACTTCAGCTCTGGGAGGATGCAGTTCTAAGGCACCCAAGAAACCAATCCCCAAATGTCACTAATGCCCCAGACACCGTGCTAGAATGGGAGGAGTGAAAACCCTCTGGGCAGAGGAAGTCCCGCCCCTTCAAGCAGACTGGGCACGCTCCAGGTGCTGGGACAGTATAAAAGGCCATGAAGCAGCTAAGTCTGGATTGGCCAGTGAACCGGAAGGTTCTGTAGATGGAGCTCCAGCACTGTTACACCCTGTGGTCCAGATACAGGAGCTGGAAGGCCAAGAGGCAAGGACTGCTCAACCCCTATAGAGATTCAGGGAGAAACCATCATGGGGGAACAGAGAGACCCAATGGCTACGTGTGTCGACACCCCAATGGGACCTGTAGGAAGTGACCCAAGGAGGGTGCAGGAGCTGCCCCTCACACCCAGGTATCTTTGGTGTGTTTTGGCAGAATCCCCGCTGAGAGGGAGCGGTAGGCAACCCCTACGCTCATAGGGCTGTGGGTCGGGACCTGGTGGAGTAGGGTAAGCCCGGGTCCCCCTGCCAGGGGCAAAACCCTGACTTACTGACTCTGGCCATTAGGCCTTACTGCCCTGCAACTAGGGGCACTTATTGACTCTGGCTATTAGGCATTACTACCCTGCAGCCAGGGGCACTTGCTGACTCTGGTCATTAGACTTTAGTGCCCTGCAACCAGGGGCAATTATTGACTCTGGCCATTTGGCCTTACTGCCCTGTAAAAGGGCACTTGCTAACTCTGGACATTAGGCCTTGCTGCTCTGCAAACAGGAGCACT
The DNA here is from genome assembly GCF_052426305.1 of Pelodiscus sinensis. Classification (NCBI taxonomy): domain Eukaryota; kingdom Metazoa; phylum Chordata; order Testudines; family Trionychidae; genus Pelodiscus; species Pelodiscus sinensis. The sequence goes on along the minus strand of NC_143056.1, from coordinate 49,425,255 downwards.
TATTGACTTCGGCCATTAAGCCCTAGTACTCTGGGGTCAAGGACATCTATTGATAGTGACCAGTGCTTTTTTTTTAAGAAAAAAGGTGCTGGTACTCAGGAATATGTAGCACTTTAAAGACTTACAAGATGGTTTATTAGGTGATGAGCTTTCATGGGCCAGACCCACTTCCTCAGATCAAATAGTGGAAGAAAATTATCACAACCATATATACCAAAGGATCCAATTTAAAAAATGAACACATATGAAAAGGACAAATACAATTTCAGAACAGAAGCGGGATGGGGGGGGGGGAAGGTAAATGTCTGTGAGCTAATGATATTAGAGGTGATAATTGGGGAAGCTATCTTTGTAATGGGTAAGATAATTAATGTCTTTGTTTAAACCTAAGTGTAAAGTGTCGAATTTAAGCATGAATGACAGTTCAGAGGATTCTCTTTGAAGTGTGGTCTGAATAGGTCTTTGAAGCAGTATGCAGGTAATCAAGTCGTTGAGACAATGTCTTTTCTGGTTGAAATGGCAAGAAACTGTTTTTTCTTTGTGATCCTGTCTAATATCTGTTTTGTGGGCATTGATCCTTTGGCGAAGTGTCTGAGACGTCTGTCCAATGTACATAGCAGACGGACACTTTCGTATACTTCTGGATGCGCAGGAATATGTGTTCTTGATCTTATAACTCACTTGGTTAGGTCCAATAATGGTATCAGTAGAGTGAATATGTGGACAAAGCTGGCAACGGGGTTTGTTGCAAGGGAAGGTACCAGGGTTGGTATTAGTGTAGTATGTCCTGTGGTTGTTGGTAAGAATCATCTTGAGGTTAGGTGGCTGTCTATAGGAGACTATGGGTCTGTCTCCCAGAGCCTCTCGGAGTTTAGTATCCTGTTCCAGTATAGGCTGTAGTTTATTGATAATGTGTTGGACAGGTTTAAGTTGGGGGCTGTAGGCGATGACAAGTTGTGTTCTATTGTTGATTTTCTTGGGTCTGTCTTGAAGTAGACGGTTTCTAGGTATTCGTCTGGCTCTTTCAATTTGCTTTTTTATTTCTCCGGGTGGGTAGTTGAGGTTTATAAATACTTGGTAGAGATCCTGAAGTTTCTGGTCTCTGTCAGTGGGATTAGACGCACCTGGGACACCTTGTTGAGAGAGAGGGAAAAAAAAGGAAAACGATAAGCTCCCTTTATCAATGAAAGAGCACAGAGATGACTCTCTTCTCCCTCTCTCCCAACGGTAACAATTATTTACATTTGGCTTGATCATATACAAAAGATTTTTTTATTAAATATAGGAAGTAGGAATGCAAGTGAAAACAAACAGTTCAAAGTAAGATACTAAATTAAAAGGAATAGAAAAGGCATAGCTAGTTCTAATTCACTAAGGGTATGTCTACATAGCTAAGTTATTTCAAAAGAACAGCCGTTATTTCAAAATAACTTTACCAGCATCTACACAGCCAAACCGCTATTTTAAAACTAAATCAAAATAGCAGAGGGCTTATTTCAAAATTGGTAAACCTCATTCCATGAGGAATAATGCCAATTTCGAAATAGCTATTTTGAAATAAGCGCTGTGCAGACTCTTATTTCAAAATAGGGGGCCTCCAACCTTTCCCAGGATGACCTGGTGGCCACTCTGGGCACAACCAAGAAAAATCCTCTCCCTCCCTTCCTCCCTGGAGCCCTTAAAGGGGTAGACTCTGGTCACAGCTTGCCAGCCCAGAGCCAGCAGTCGCTGCACCTGACCCAGTGGCCCTAGCATAAGCCAGGCAGCCAGTGCCAGCCAGCTCTCCACTGCTCCCCAGGACCAGTCTGCCAGCTTCCAGGAGCCTGCCAGGGGCCAGAAAAGGTGGGTAGCTTCCTGATCCAGTGCGGAGATCAGGGACCTAATTCAGGTTTGGGGGTATGCCTCCAATGATCTCCATGATATCCACACTAAATGGAGGAATGCAACCATCTACAGGCGGATGGCTGCCAGCCTGGCCACCAAAGGCCACATGCAAACCCAGGAGCAGGTTCAACTGAAGATAAAGGAGCTGTGGCAGGTGTATGCTAGGGCCACAGGGGGCACAGAGGCCCTCGCACCCACGGTGCTGGGAGACAGTTGGGCCAGCGAGACCTACAACCCTGAGCTTGTCCTCCCCCTTCCTCCCCTTGCCTCCCCCTGCCAGCTCCCTCCTTCCACCCTCCCTCCTCTCCTCTCCCACCCTCCTTCCTCCCCTCTCCCACCTTCCTTCCCCGGTCTCACCTCAGTTTCATTTCCCCCCATCTCAGTTTTGTTCAATAAAGAGTCTCTGTTATAATGAACACGTCTCTTTTATTGTACAGCAGGAAGGGGGCTTAGGGAGGGGTAAGTAGAAGGACCTGAGGGAGGAATGAGGCACAAGCCCCCAGTGGGGCACACCAGGAAGACTGTTACTGCCAGCAGAATGTGCCGCCAGGCTCGCAGCAACACATCGAGGAGAAGCACCAGAGTGTCCAGGGGCAGCTCCGGCTTCCATGCTGCAGAGTGCTGTGGTGGGAAAACCCTCAACTCTGCAGTGATTATGTAAAGGATATTTATCTGGAGTGAGTGAGGGCAACCAGAGCATGCAGAGAAAAAAATGCTTTTTTGTCCCTCAGCAAGGTAGGCAAGCAAGCCGGGAAACCTTAGAACTGGCTGTCCAGGGTAGTCCCTTTAAGCACAGGTCTCAGATACCTTGTGTGGCTGCTGCCTAAGGCTAACTCCTGACCTGATGCCCTGCCAGAACCAGTTCTGGCTGGCCTTAAATGTGATTCAGCGTCCTATCAGTATGGACACGCTATTTCGAAATAGCAAAATGCTATTTTGAAATGCATTTTGTGTCTAGATGTGTTATTTCAAAATAAGCTATTTCAAAATAACTATTTCAAAATAAGATATTTTGAAATAACGCTGTAGTGTAGACATGCATCTGACGAAGTGGGTCTTTGCCCACGAAAGCTTATGCTCCTACACTTCAGTTAGTCTATAAGGTGCCACAGGACTCCTCGTCGCTTATACATACCCTAAGAAACTTATTACCTGCATATCCTTACCCTAAACGGCTGTTCTTATTTCAAGCATAATCTTCAAGTCAGAGATCATCTTTTACTCCAACTTGGGTCTCTAGCCTTCTTTAACATTCCCTTTTTTTCCCCCTTAGCACGTGCCAGGCAATTTCCAAGGCCAGCCAATGATAAAGGGCTGATAGCTTCCCATTGCTTAAATAGACTTTCCACCAGGGCAGGAATCTTTTGTTTGGCATCCCCTCTTCCATGGAAAAAATACCATGTTTAAACTGGATTTCTGTACCAGGTGGTATGGTCACAGCCACCTCCTGGACTTACAGGACAAACAAGGCTGATTACAAGTCATTGAGTTCATTACTAAGCCATTAGACTTCCAGGGCACCAGTAATGGCTCTGATTAGCACATTTAAAATTATAAACAGATTTACACTTCATGTTTCTAACTTTACATACAAGAATGATACACGTACTGAAAAAGGATACACAGACCCAGCAGATTGTCACATTAAGATTGGTAGGTTACATACGGTATTTGGATTAAACGTCTTTGAGTTATGCATATTAATATTCACGAGTCAACTTTCTTAAAGCATGGGGGAGGGAAAGTCACACAGATAAAGACATTATCTGCTCCCAGGGTATGAGTGACAGCAAGAGAACCCCTGGGTATGACCAATGGACCTAGTAGCTGAGAGGTAGAAATGGAGGCTTTTAAGTCTCTGCATGCTGACGTGGCCCTTAGAGAGAGAGATTTTTATTTTCCCAAGGGCGGGGTACAGAGAGGGAAGGCGAGTTAAGAGGATTCAGAGGTGGGTTGAGTTTATAGGTTAAACTGATGCAAGACAGCTCTCATTTATTGGTTATAAGAATTGAGGCCATAGAACCCTGCATTGTATCAAATTAAATTGCCTCAGATTTGCAGGGGAGTGAGCAAATAGCTTTTTTCCATTGGTTCGAGTTAATAAAATGGTGAACTGCTTCTTAAAAACTGAGACCACATGTATGTTTCATTCTTCTGCATGGCCTCACCAATATTCTGTTTACATGGAAATGGGTAACTTTGGATTGCATAATGTAATTGCTAGTTTACCAGTAAGGTAACTTCATTTACTTTTGATATTCCCTATATTTACTTATAAAATCAATTTCTTGCACTTGAATTTGCTAACTGAACGCTTTATTACTATACTGTTTTTTGTTTTTCCCTGCCTATATGTATACTATCTTAACTTTTAACTACTTAGTGTCCCATTATAATATCTCTTCATATAAAGGCATCTGGGATTTCAGTGTTCTTATCTTCCAAAGATAAAGGGGTGCATGGCAACGCAGCCAATTCAGCACATTTTGTCAGCAGCCTCTACTGCTGGGGCTTCTGAGGACCTCCTGCTCTGTCCTTAGTGGAAATGCCAGCGCTGCCTCTTGTATTATTGACCCTTTCTTGTGACAAGAAATCACACTGGTTTCTCAGTTTAGATACATGTCTCAGGCTTGGAGAGATATTGGAGAGACTAGTGTTATCAGAAGCAGCCTGGCCTAATTTAGGGTCCTTTCAAATGCTGAGGGACTTGTTTCAATGGCATTCATGGACTCGAAAGGACAGAATGACTAGAGAGAGAGGTTGCTTGGAGGACAAGGAGGCAGGGACCATGATTTTTTAAAAAACGTTTTTGGGACAGACTTTCACAACCATTGTGAACAGTCCACATTTGAAAATGGGTGGGGGGAGGGAGGGATAATAGAAACTTACTTCATTTGAAACTGAAATGAGTCATGACATTTCTAGGCCTCCCAACTCAGGAGAAGTGTGTGAGGCTGCACGCTTTGTGAGAGCTGAGTAAATATTACAGCCTCACTTAGCTCCTAGTCCAGCAAAGTATTTAGGCACATGCTTAATTTTAGTTCAGTTCAATGGGACTACTCACAGCACAGTGTTTTCTGGATCAGGTCTTTGGTTTGCAAATATAAAGATACGTCTTTTGAAGGGTGGCAGAATGTCCTCAGAATTAGATGGAGTGCAGGTTCTCTGTCAGTCTATCAGATGCTTAGCTTTCACTACCACTCCTTTTAGAGGCATGTGTGATGTAGAGGGAAGGGCAAAATGTGGCCCTTTGTGTCTGTTTACTCGTTCAGAGTATTGAGCAGCACACACAGATTGGAGCATTGAAAATGTCCTTTGTAAGTTAGCATAGAGATTGTGTTAATATAAGCAAACCTGAAACATGTGTTGAATGCTTATCAGGCATTTGAATCAATAAATAGTCTCTGCATTTAAAATTAATGATTTTCTGTGTTCTCCAAAAGTCAAAATCTCTCAAAGTTGTCTTTGTTGCCTCTGATTTCCCCCAAGAGAAAAGGCACGGTGTGATAAATCATCATGTTCACAAAATAAACAAAAAATATGATAAAACAGACTAAAAAGCCGGAAATCCCGGCCTTAACTACACTTAAACCTCCATGCTTTGGAAACCCCTGTGGTATGGAGAAGGAAGCAGCTCTGTGCACTGCCTCTCTCTCTTCTCCCGGTTGAGGGAATAGCAGCAAGTGATGCTCTTCCCCTGTGGCTTATCCTTGCCAATCCCAGAGAAGTGGGGGCGGAGCTATGTGTGCCCTAGGAGTGGGACCCTGGTAAGTGTCCTACCAACATCCCTTTTATGCCCAGACCCCCGCAGTGCCCTCCTTGGCCTGCCGAAATCTTTAATCCAGCACACCCTGTTTCCCAAGGTTGCCAGATTAAAGAGGTCCACATGTATTTTCATTATTTTGAACAAATATAAGATTAGAGCAAAGTCTGGGGAAGTTATTCCTTAACAGTATTAGAGGCTTGTTAACAAGGGAGCTGCTCATAACATCTTGGATCTGGGATGAGGTTATTTTGTCAGATTAAGAGATTTTTAAACCCTATTTACTCACTTACGAGTCTTGTACCTGTTGTTTGTTGACCATCAATTGCTACAGAAAAGTGGCTCTTAACCTTTCCAGACTACTGAACCCTTTTCAGGAGTCTGATTTGTCTTGCATGGCCCCAGGTTTCACCTCACGTAAAAACTACTTTCTTAAAATATTAGACATAAAACCACAAAAATGACATCACATGCTATGAGTGAAAAAGAGCGTACTCTCATTATTACCCTATAATTATAGATCAATTGAAATACAAATATTGTACAGTTTGAATCTCTCTAATTAGGAACCCCGGAACCTGACCGGTGCCGGACTAGTGAATTTGCCAGACAACCAGAGGTCAGCTGTGGCCTGGGGACTCCAATGTTGGACCCAGGGTCCATGTCACTGGCCCCTCAATCAAAATGCCAGTTGCTAGTCCAAGTCCCAGCCATTGGCCCCTCTGATACTGCCTGATTGCTGGTCCTAGGGCTTTTTCCTGGTCCTCACCTAGGGCTCTGCAGCCACCTCCAGCTATAGTCCCAGCCTTGGTCAGTGAGGGTCATGGACAGGGGTAGGGAAGGATGCAGGAAACTTGGCCCTACTCACAGTAAACAGACATATGGCAATCTAAAATCATGGTGGACCATGAATATTGCCAGATTAGAGAGTGCTAGACTAGAGGTTCAATCTATACTTACATTTTAGTGTATAGTTTATAGAACTGTAAAAAAAAATGTTTCCGTATGAATTTTTAGTTTGTATTTAGTTCATGAGTGCTTTTTATGTAGCCTGTTATAAAACTAGTCAAATATCTAGATCTAGAACTCTTCATATCCCCATGGGTACATATACCCCTGGTTGAGAACCGCTGCTATGAAATATTTCAGTACATGGCTCACACTGTGGGTTGGAACCCCAGAATGGATTGCAACTCCATTTTAATGGAGTCATTAGGGTTAGCATTAGACTTATTGGGGCCTGGAGCTCAAGTCGAAACCTGAGCCTTGCTACCCTGTGCTGAAGCTGATGTCCAAGGGCATCAGCCACAGCCAGAAATACTCAGGCTCTAGCCCACCCCTGCCTGAAGTGAAGTAGTATTTTTTGTTGGCAGAAGGGGGTCATAGTACAATGAAGTTTCAGAATTGCTGGACTATCTGATTTAGAGCCTAGAGCCAGCACACATGGAAATTAGCAGAATTCATGTTATTTATGAAAGTCAGAAAAAAGGAAATAATAAATATTTAAGTATATAAATATATAACTGTATGAGAAAACAAATATAAAAAGAAATCTAGTATCTAAATATGAAGTATTGTTGTAAAGGGCGTTATTGTGAAGGACAAGCTGACTATCTGAATTTGAATTTATGTAAAATGAAGACATAGAAAACTACATTAAAAACATAAAACTTGAGACATAAACCCATAAAAGACAAAGGATCCTGTTATAAACCTGCTACAGCATCCTTTGTCTCTCTGTCACTTTGCTCAGGCAGAGATGTAAGTAGGAATGGTCACCACTGGGTAATATTTCAAACCTAATGGGGAAGAAGATATTATTAATCACAAAGAAGTTCATATCATTCTGTAAAGTGCACCACGGTGTAGCTATTTACATACAGTGCTCATCCCAATTCATTGAGTTAGTAGGATACCCATTTTCTCGGAGAAATTGCCTCTCTTGCGCTCACATTTTGTTCATGGATTTTTAATAAATTGTAAAAGTTCTGTCCCATGATTTTCTTTCTAAGGCTTCAGTCTGTGAATAGCATTATCATATTTTTTGTGAAAAGCCTCTTACTGACAAGGAATATCTGTTACACTACAAACATGATACTTGAATGGAATTCAGTATAACCTTTTAGGAAACTCACTTGAGAGAGCCTCCTTGGAACAAAACAAATGTCTGGTAATATGTATCATAAGATTTGAAATCATGGTCTATAATTCTACTAAGGAATCTAAAGATGGCCTTTGAGGTCCTTATACTTTTAGTTTCAGGACCCTTGCTAACAAATTCTATTGAGAGAGAAGAAATTATACTACAATATCAAAATTTCAAGAGCCTGTAGCAAAGTTTTGTTTATGTGAAGAACTTGAGGTTTTGGAAATGAGAGGTGTCCTTTATTCCAGTTTGAAATAAACATATCCAGCCTTGAAGCCTCAGACCAGTACAGGATTTTAAAAAATTGTCTGGTCTAAGAGAGGCATTCTCCCAAAAGTTAAATCCCTTTGAATAAACTGACAGTGCATACCTTTATTAGGTAATAATAGCCCTGAATGAAACCATGGTAAGATGAACTTCTTGCTTTTTCTCATAGATGATTTGACATGTTGACATTCTTTCTAAAATTCTGATTTATGATAAGCCAAGTGTATTACCAATCAGACAGTTAGTTTATCCAAAGTATGATATCTGATGACCTTGTCTTCTTAACTGGTGGTGACCTATTAGCAGATCTGTCCATTCCTTGCTAGTATCATCTTGGCTTCTCTCCAAAAGGTGAGTGAGTTAGACTTCAGTTAGAGAGCCAAAATCTGACTGTGTAAGGATAGAACAGAGCATTCTGAAGCAAATTCTAGTCTTGTATATATTCACAGCAATGTTACCTAGTATGAGAAATTCCCATTCCTTGCAATATTTGATACTTATCTAAATTACTAATGAAAATTTTTAACAATGATAAAAATCTGATTATATTTGTATAGGGCTGTATCCTTCAGTTCTTTCACAAGCACAACTCCTGCAGAAGTCAATGGACTTGCAAGATTGAGCTCACATAGGCCTAACGTTTTATTTGTTACGTTATTAAGTTATCCCAAAATTGATTTCTGTTGAGTTGTTAACAGCAACACAACTCCTGCAGGAATTAAAGGCTCATTATAAAAGAGTTCCTGAAAGGTATAAATACCTTTTTAAATCCAGCCAATTCAAAATACTATTTGATTATTGAAATGGGATTTTTGAATAGGGATACTAAGATAAGCTAAATAAATGGCTCAGTTCCTTCATAAATAAAATCTCCTATTCTGAATATTAATTTATCAGCAAAGTACATTTCTGTGAAAGGAATGCATTTTCATACACTAAAAAAATTATTGCAGCAACAAATATTTTGCCAATAAGTTGCTAAGTAAGAAAAAAGAGCTTTAAGAAAAAATTATATCCTTCTAAATTAATTGAATTATAGTTAAATTACTGGTAATTAAGCCAGCAAGGCTTGGTAGATAAAGGGATACAACAAATAGTGCCAGTAACTTTTTAACACCCATCTAAAATGTTTTTGTAAGTCATATGTTGCAAACAGAATACCTGATGGTTTTATATAATAAAAGATTTTGTTGATACTTGTTTGTGGTAACTAAAACTCATATTGATAAACCACTGAAGCTACACAATGCCATTACATAGTTTTTTATATATATAAAATATCATATTCCAATATTGGTGTTATACTTATTCTGGAATTAGTCCATATAATGAGGGAAGAGTCATATTACCAACAGTCACCGTGAAACATAAAGTTTGCACAATGCATAAAATTATTTTTGACATAGTAAAATACATTTAATCTATGCTCACTGTAATTCACTTTAGGGTGACTTGCTTAATAGCAGAATATATATCATTTATACTGCTATCCTTCATGCTTTTAAACTATAATATCCTTTCCTCAATGACTGCTTGTCAATTTCACTGATCTAGATTTGATTTCATAAATTAACTAGGCCAATTAAGTAGAGAGTTATGATTAGAATGAGAAGTGAAAGCAAATAAATATTAATCTACCACCCTGAACTATTCCAACGTGATGGCTTCTACTGTATTTCAGAACTGCACACTGAAAATCCTTTGTGACTTTAATTTTCTTTGTCAATAATTTCCTTTGTCAATTTAGTATTCAATATCAAAAAAGATTATTTTCCTTTCCCTTCCCCAAAACATATCTCTGCCTGCATCCAATAACCATTTAATTGGCATCTGTTTGTACGAGGAAATAGTGAAACAGGAACTGCAACCAAATCTCTCGCCTTTCTTCTTTTGGTTCTTGCACTTTCTATTACAGTTCAGAATAGTTTTTTTCCTTTCAATTGGTTTTGTTGGTTGAGTGCTATTCTGCCACTGCTACACATTGATTTTTATTCATGTGGATCATATGCTCATGTGGACCATTTGTGGTAGTCCTCTTTCAGTGACTCTTTGCCTATGCAGACTACTCCTTATTATGTAGCCTTTGTTACTCTTGAGATTGATAATTCCTATTGGCACAGTCCATCTTTGAAAAATCTCTTCAGGGTTTTGTTAGGTGGTCTTCTTGGTCTTGATTCTGTACATGCTTCTTGACAGGAAGTTACTCTGTAGATGGTTCCTTTTTATATCACATTATATACAACTTCTCTTATCGATAGATTTCCAGGAGATTTTCTCTCTAGGTTAATATACTTTCCCAGAGACTCTCCCAATCTCTTTTCTTCACATAGCCTCCCAGGTTGACAAACAATATCAATTATAAATGCACACACAACTTTTGAGAGACTATATATGGATCTGGCCCAGTTTAGAAGTGGCTGAAAAAAATCTACCTATTTGTTTAAAGGTGTTCATAATATGAAACAGTTGCCATGGATATCCTTGTCTGGCATTTTAGTTAACCATATTGAAATTATCAAGAACTGAATTAGGATTAAACTTGATTCTCGTGTCTATACATTTATTGCTTCTAAGGTTGGAGCAAAATGTCTAGTCAGTATGAGGAAATGGGTGTGTATTGCTGCTGCATTTTTTCTTTGGCGAAAGAGAACTTAAGTCTTCAGAGCTTTCAATTTGGCTCCTTGTAAAAGCAGTATTACACATGGTGCATTCTTTTACAAAATAAACCATTAACATAATCTCTAACATTTAAAATCTCTAACATTTCAAATTCAAATACTTTTCTTTACAAATGATGGTGAATTCCATACAACTGAATGACGTTTGGATGTGTTTCTATTGCTTGTATATTTTTGGTCAAAAAAAGTTAAAAGCATCTATTTTATCCATGAATTTCCTATTGTGGTATTGATTCTTTTGCATTATCTCAAAAAATATTCGGAGTTTGATCCAAGTACTAAGCTATCTAAACCTTGATGTTACTCTGAGAATAGTTTTAATGAGGGCTTGCAACTGAGCCAACCTCAGTTGCTCTGTTGCAGTTTGGGCAAGTGAAGAAACCCTGATGATTGATCTATGTGGACAAGTTGGCATCAGCTTGTGAGCCCTCTGGGTAGAGGCAGAACATCCAGCAGGAAGAATTAAAAAGGGGAAAGTAGAAGAAATGTTTATCACTCATTTACTAACATTTTGTGGCAGTGTTATGGTAAACTGGGAGATGGATGTCTATGTTCATGTATTTTGCTCCACTCTGAGACACTAATAACATTAAATCAGACTTAATATTTTACACCAAATGTTCAGTAAAATAGAGAATGATGTGTATGTTTGCTGATGGTATACGCTATGGGTATAGCATCAAAAGTAGTACTCAAAAGACAAAAAATGCTGCAAAGCAGAGGTCAAAACTGTGCTAATATCATGATAATAGAAAAATATAAAATCTCCAAAATGACAGGCTTTCAATCCAAGAAACCTTTGAGCTAAACTCATTATAAACAAAATAGCCTGTCCTACACAGGAATCTGGTTACACATTTAAACATTCGCATTATTGGAGCTACACTAGATTTTCACCTCAGGAGACAGAGTTAAATTAGGGCTTAGATGACGAGAGAATATTAGTATAGTGATCCCAAACATAGTTCATGGTAGATGTCTCATTATATCATAAAATCTCTTCTGAACCTTGAAAACAGTTGGTATAGTTGGTGTGCTCTAGACTGAAACAGCTAGAGAGATACAGACCTCGATTCAGGTATATTGGCAGAGCTGTATGAGGAAGCTTAGATATTACTTTAATTCTCCATCCTTGGCCATTTTAAAACTGAGATTGGATGTTTTTCAAGAAGATTTGCTCTGGGAATCATTTTGGGGAAGTTCTATGGCCTTCTAGGTCAGTACCGCTGACCTAGACAGGAGGTCAATCTAGGTCTGTGGTCACTTGGGAGACATTTTGTTTACCAAATGCCCACACCTACGGTTGCAAGATCCACTGGTTTCTGTCTGTGTCTTTTTTCCCCACCTACCAGAATTACTAACGTGATACACACGTAAAGCAAAGGGATGTAAAATGAGGTGCATGCTGATTGCACATAACATTGATTTTGAGAGACATGTGTTCCCCCTGCATCCAATCAAAGTGCCGCTACAGCTCAGTTGGGACACACCACAGATTCTAGCTATGCAAGCACAGTTAGCAAAACTACCCGTCCCGGGAGACCATCTTGGTCACAGCAATCTTGTGGCCCTCTGAAATGAAGGAGGGCAGCTCACATGGCCCATTCACTAAGTTGCCCATCGCTGGTCTAAGTGATCACCATGGTCCCTTCTGACCTTAGAATCTATGAATATATCTATTTGATAATTATAGATAGGGATTTAGTTCATTTTATTCAACAATATGCTGTTCTCAGTCTGCTTTATTATTTTCCTTCATACCTCCACTACAAGACACTAAAGTGACACACACGTAAAGCAAAGGGATGTATGATTGTTCAGTATATTGGTTGTGTTTCTCAGAAACTCGAAGCGCTGCGGATTTTATTGCACTAATGGAGTCAGTGAGATAGGAACTTTTTTCTGTCACTACTATACTTCTATTATCTATCTTTTTCACTATTCATTTCATTTTTATAATTATTATATATAAAATCTTGTATCCTACTGCAGGAGTTTGACAATTTATCCCCAAATAGTGTAAAGATAGTCCCTTTCCTATTGTAAGATTTTTAAGCAGGCATTTTAGACATTCTTAAACACATAAGCTACATAGTGCCAAGGCTCTGGAAAGGCCTAACACATCAGTAAATGTCACTAAAGTGTCAACCCTTTGCATCATAACTGCAGTTCATTTCTCAGCATTGACAGTGATGCTTGCACTGGATAAGGATTGAAATGGGCATATTTCCAGATCTTAATTACATCAGGCATAAGGATGAAGAACAGCATTTTTCTTCCTGGGAAGGGGAAGGGTAATGCTATATTAGGCGATCCAGAGCCCTATGCAACCCCGTTTATCTAGAGATAATGGGATTAAGTTAAGATATGGGACTTCTGTAGCCAAAACTCATGGATGTCTTCAGCAGGGGTCTAATAAGGATAGATATAATTGGGTAAATGGTGAATAAGAATGCAAAAGTACACAGTATAAGCAGTATGCTTACAAATAAATGATAAATTGGATCCGGTCCAATGTCTGCAGAGTTGGTGAAAATAGAGTATCACATGCTGAATTATAAGGTGTAACATCCATGTTTCCTCTTGCTTAACTTTTTTCCAGCTTCTTTCAGATGTCATAGATAAAGCATTTTCTTGAATTTAAACAAGAGAGGGAGGAGGAATCATTTTTGTCTAAACAGGGCCTATTTAAGACTTCAGATAGGGTTAAAGAAGCACGTTATATTAAGTGCCTAAAAACAAATGCAACAGAAATTAGACTTTGGTTCCCTGACCCATATTCATTTACAGAATTTAGCCTATTAACAACTGAGCATTTATTTTCACTTTATTCACCCCTCAAAGCGAAAATCACAGACAATGTAGCCCCAATGGAATAATTAATTTGCTTGCTCATTGACATAGACTACAGTAATTTATGTAATACAATTCTTTTATATATTTATTTATTTTTCTGTTTTGTAGAAGGTTTTTAGCAGGAATGTCTGAAAAAAAATCACAGTTAACGGAAAAAAAGAGCCAGTGATCTAAGGATCTGTGTGTTTTAATTTTCTGGTTTTATGTTAAATACAATACAATAAATACATCCTATTGGTGAAAATATGTAGTAATTTTAATTTATCTTATTTTCATGTGTATGGTTCATAAATGCAAATGAAAAAAAAAAGCCATGCATATGGAAAGCTTTCTGCCCCAATTCTGATTGCAATACAATCATGTGGGTGTAATTTACGTAGACTGCTGAGGAGATCTGGAACAAGGTTAGAAAGAGATCTTCAAGACCAAATTGGGTGTGATGCATCTTAATTTATTCTATGTCAGCACAGGAGTTAAATGATTATCTATATCAGTCCACCTCAAAACAGTATCTTTTAATACAGGGGTGGGCAAAAGCCGCTCAGGGGGGCGGCCTACCTAGGGCTTTGATCCGTCCTATGAGGCAGTTTTAGGCCCCGCCCCCTAACAGGCATGCACTGCAGGGGAAAGAGCTCAGCCCGGCTCCTCCTCCCTCCACACAGCTGCTGTAGAGGAGGCAGCTCTGTGGCTGAGTCTCCTAAACGGCACCTTGGCCACATGGCCTGGGGCAGGCTCCGGAGGCACTTCGGCCTCATGTCCCAAAGCCGCCCTGGAGGCTGGAGGTGCCATGACCCAGGGCTGGCCTGAGGCCACCTGGCAGTGGCAGTGGCACCTCCAGAGCCGGCTCCAGGTCGCCTGGCCGTAACAGCAGTGCCTCCGGGGCCAGTCCCAGGCCATGATACCTCCAGATCGGCCTGTGGCTGCAGAGCCTCTGGGGCTGGCGCCACACCATGTGGCAGCGGTGCCTCCGAGACCAGCCACAGGCCACGGCGCCTCCAGGGTGGCCTGTGGCTACAGCACCTCCGGGGCCAGCCACAGGCTGTGTGGCCATGGCAGCGGCACCTCTGGCCTCTGGGGCGGCCTGTGACCATGGTGCCTCAGGGTACACCCTGGACGGCATGGCAGCGGCATCTTCTGCCTCCGGGGCCACACCACTGGCCCCAGCGACACCCCTGGCCCCAGGCCACGTGGATGCAGAAGTGGTACCTCTGGCCTCTGAAGCTGATCTGTGGCTAAGGCTGCAGCAGCTGTGCCTCCAGCCTCTGGGGCCAGCCCTGGATTGTGTGGCCACCGCGGCAGCAGGGCCTCCCTCTGGGGTAGTCGAGACAGTGTGGCTACAACCGTTGCTACAAGAGGTCATTAAGACTGGTAAGGTTTCTCCTCATGCCCTGACCCCCCCCCCCACCTCAATCCCGTCACTTCCCTCTCCCCACAAGACCCTGCACCCCTAGCTTACTCTGACACCCTCCCTTGTTCCTGCTCCCTCCATGTGGCCAGATATCCTCCTTCCAGCCTGCTTCTGCACCCCAGCTCCCTCCCAGATCTTACACCCCATCCTTATCCTGCTTGCTTGCAGCCCTGTCATATGCACCGTACCCCTTATTTTTGTCCTTACCCCAGCACCTAAGGAGGTCCATAAAATCCACTAATTCCAGAACCTGAGAAAAGTAAATCTGGTTGTATGGGAAGCCCTGGACCTAAGTCCTTCCCCTCACCCCATGAGGCTGGGACACCAGAGGAGTGAAGTGTCTCGGTTGGGGCCACATCATTGAGTGTTTGAGGGTTTTGGAGGAGTTTTTTTGCTTCTCACTTGTGTGGTCTCCAACTAATTTTTTTGTGGGTCAGTAACCCCTGAGCCAAAAAGGGTTCGCTGCCCCTGCCATAAATAAAGAAAACATTGAAACCTTTCGTGTTGGACATAATATTTTATTTTATTGAAAAAGAAGTTTGATAAACTAACATGAGAAAGTTAAAATGCTTAATCTGTTTCATAACTTAAATGATGCAGCTAGTTCAGAAAATAAGGTCACTGCACCCAGCAGGGTAGTTCTGAACCCCGCCCCTTTTGCCCGAGGCCCCGCCCCTTTTGCCCAAGGCCCAGCCCCTTCCACCCAAGCCTGCGCCCCCTTCTACCAGAGTCCCTGCCCCCTTCCGGGTCAGCCCACGGCCACTTCTGAAATTTATGAAGTGGCCCCCCTTCCAAAATTTTTGCCTCCCTACCCCCTTAGAAAGTACATTGTGGCACATATGAATAGTTGTTCAGTAGGGATGTGAATGTTTAAGTGGTTAACCAGTTAATCAGTAAGACTCACTCTCAGTGGGTGAGGATTACCAATTAACTGATGGGGCCTGCAGCAACTTTCTGCCTACTGCGGGTAGGGGGCTGCTTCAGCCCCAGGAGGGTCCCACCACAGACAGGGGCCCATTCTGGTCTTTCGGAGCAGCCCCTGTCCATGGTGAGCCCAGGTGCCCTGTAAGGAACCTTTGTCCATTGTGTGGAGGAACCTTTGTCCACAGTGGACCACCCACTGCAGCCCATCTCTAGTCGCCAGAAACATTTGAATCCCTCCACATTCCTTGACTTCAGTGTTGTGTTTTGCAGATGTGGCTGATGTGGCATTTTTGTAGCCAGTTGCAGAGCTGCCATGATTGCCCTTTTCACCTTATTCATGTTGGCACATAGGGTGTTTTGTCCGCCTGAATGTGTTCATATATGAATGCTTTCTTTTTGTACATTTGCACCTAAGAAGACACATGGGCCTAACCCACTGTGAGCCTGAATGCAACTCTATTATATTTGCAAGCAAGGGCCCATATTTATTAGGAACAGTGTGGACAGAATGACAGAAACCACAGGAAGAGAAATTATAGAAAGCCACAGAGGCCAATCTAGTTAAGTGGAAAATAGGAACATATAGATTAGTACAAGCAATAAACTGAAGACTTCTAAAAAGAATGTAAGAAGTCTTTTTAGGAGAGGATTGGGAGATCTATGAGCCTAAGCAGGAACAAGTTAAAAGGATAATTAGAAGAGCTAAGAAGAAATACTGAAAGTCAAGTTGCAGAGAATATTTCAGCAAACAATAAAGGATTCTTCACATATATTTTCAGTAGACAGAAGGTAAAAGAGAAAATTAGTTCACCAAAATTGGAAGTGAGGAACTGGAGAGGAGATGATACAGAAAGAGCAGATTTATTTTGCTTTTGGCTTTACACAGTATCTCATAGGGAACTAGTAGATGAGTTAGCTAATGTGCAGGTACAGTAAACATGTGAATAGCTAGGAAAAGACTGAATGTTTGTGAGTGGACAGAGTTCCAGGTACAATCCCATAATCCTTCAGTATTAATTGATAGATATTTTAGAAGTTCCCCGGTGATGGATTTTTGAGAACTTGGATAACAACAGTATGATAAAACAACAGGAGTTTAATTAAAAAAAAACCTGCTGAGGCATACAAGCAATCATATATTGGTTACCTTCACTTCATTTGTGAGGAAAATTTCAGAAATAATGTTGCAAGAATTACAGAAGGAAAACCTTTGGGGAAAATATTAGTAGAGTGTGTACAGGGATATAAGCAAAGGATGCCTGGCTCAACCATATTGTTTAAGCTCTTTAAAGGCATTCTTCCCACCAGGTACGTGGGAAATGCAATGGATATTATACTTAGATTTTTAAGAAGATTTTCACGCTAGAGATTATTGATTTAAGTAAGAGTTGTGGTATAGGGGTCAGATGGTTTCTTAAATTGAAAACTGACTCAAAACCTTGAATACTGAATTTCTGGACATGGTAATATCCATAGGGAATAAGAAAATTGAAGATAGAGCAAATAATGAGTAATGCAATGCAAGTGGGTTCAGAAGGATTTGGCCAATGAATAGAATAGGTTAATTGTTCCATTTAATGCATGGTTTTGGGGCAATAAAGGCAATATAAGGAATTCAAGTTAAAAAGAACAATTTACTAACCAATGGAAAAAACTTGGATTTTTGTAGAGCTTTATTCATAAAACTATTAGTTTCACTGCATATATATATGTAAAAATGAAGTAACTTTGTAAAAAAAATTCTGGGTTATACTGTAGAGATGGACAGTATAAAAAAAACCATGTAGTACTTTTAAGTATGTGATATGAGAAATGTATGGAAATCTAATGTTTGCAGCAGGGCCTGGGAGTCTGAATTTTTGAGTTCTATTCCCATCTCTAGTACTAGCTAGCCTGAGCTATGGTAGTCATTTAATCTCTCTGTGCATCCTTTTGTTTATATGTAAAATGGGTGTGTTTATACCCATCTCACAAGGATTTTGTAAAAAGGTCATTAATTGATATTCACTAAATACTTTGAGATATTTCTATACACGTGCTATGTAAGTGCTAGATTTTAATTTTTAATTATTTTCTAGAAATTTTGTGGTTTTCATCAGAACATTTTTGTCTTTTGAAAGATTCAGTTCAGAAAAAATAGGATGATTCTGTGCATAGATATGATGAAAGGCTAAATGTTTTCCAGTATTTCTTAATTCTGATTAAATTAATTTTTCCTAAGATATTTAAAGATGTTTTAGTGTAAAGAAGGTGATATAGGGATTTCTAGAATTCCAGACAAAATTGTCCATATATTGATATATAAAGTTATAGGAAAAGATGTCATCCTCAATATTTATAAGATTGGTGATACAAAAAACATTTCTATGGATACTAACCTCTCTTAACATGTTAAACTTAGGAATTTTGGAATTATTGTAATAGTGGTGTCTGAAAAGTTGCGTTTGGCTGGAAAATGTTTCAGGTCATAGGGAATTGAATATTGAAAATGTAGTAAAAGTTTGTATACTTTTCAGCTGGAAAATCTTCATTATGTTGGGCAAAATCCTGCTCCCAATGAAATCAGTGGAGTTTTGCCATTGCCTTCACTGGAGCCAATATTTCAGCCATGGTGGGGAGGTTTTATATTTGTAATATATAAATTTAATATTCTTTGTTTTAACAGTTTTTCAGTAATGTAAAATCTAAATATAAGTGTATATTATTTTTCACAAGGAGTTTGTCTAGGAAAACTGAAAATGTCCAATGTTTGAATAAAAGTCATATGGCATTTCCTATGTCAGGTTATATTGTGGTTTTAGGATAGTGGAGGCATGAAACTGACCAGCTTATCCACAGAACCAAAAATTCAGCGCTACTGAAATCCAAGGGCAAAATTAAGAGTTGATATAATGGACGTAGTTATTATTGTCAGTGATTTGCTCTCTCTCATTCTAGGTATTAATTTGGATCACACATATAACTTAAAATATCTGTCCCTAAACCACTTAAAGAATTACCTAGGAAGGTCCTATACCTTCTTTTGGGAATACTAGGCAATAGCATAGAATTCAATGTTTGCACCACCCTTTTATCATCTTTATGGATTAATATCAGATTCAAAATTAACAAAAATTTCTAGTGGGATCATTGAAATTCCTCGGGTATAAACCCCATGAGGGACATTTGTGTCACAAGAGAAATTTCTGTATTTCGTTGAACTATATTTGAAATATCATTTACTGAATTCACAGTGATTTAGATTCAGGCAAATGTGAAGTACTGCATTCTGAAATGACTCAATAGTTTCCATTTACAGTGGCTCATGGAAACCTTTTACCAGTCTTTCTTTCCCATGGACTCTTATTTCCTTTGAAGTTTTGGGTCAACCAAAGTAAAATCAAAGTGAAACTCAACCAAAACCATAGTTTCATCTGTTTCATAAACAGACCCAGACTCACTCACTAAAAAGTTTGCAAACCTTAGTGAGCCTGCACCAAAATTCACGTTTAATGTTACACTTAAATGAAATCTATAACCAGATGTTAGGCTTTTTATCTGTTAGGTTTGGATTTTATTATGAAAGTTTTTCACAGCTTCTGCTTGAGCCCAGACCCCTTTGAAGAACCAGACTTTTTTCTTATCAGTTGTATCTCAATCAATGTTTCTCTAAACTGTATAGCAGGCTCTGATCTGGATCAGGCTTGGCATCTGAGTTCATCATATTTTCCAGTCCTTAGCAAAATGGGGGGAAACACTGGGAAATCAGTTTAGAAGCACTCACTAAGCCGCTGCCTCCTATAAATTCAGCATTTTACTTTGTTATCCAGGAAATATTTGGTACCAATTTACCCAATGTGACCCAGATTTTAGCCTTCTCATTTGTTTTGCTTTTTCGAATATTTTCGAAAGGCTTAATTGCCCATATGATTTTCCATTAATATCTTATCCTTGTTGGTTTCTATAGACAACTTTTAATCCAGATTACATGACATTACACACTTGGACATTCTTGATACTTTATCTCTGGTTAGCCTGGAATCTCAAAACCATGGCAACCCGGCAGATGAACATACAGGGAAACTAGTAAACATTTTCCAAGCCAACAAAGTTATTGTGATGAATTGGAAAACATTTCCCCAGTATTACCTTACATTACTAGTGGCACTAGGTGTCCATTACCAACAAGTTTGCATGTATATATATAAACAGAATAACTGTCTTTAAAGGTTTAATGGTACTTGGAAAGCAGTCAACCATTATTTTGCTCTGTCACTTCTGCTACCTAAAAGACTCAGGTTAATGTGATGATCGACCACTTTCATGTTATACTGTATGAGACAGTGATATCATTCGGTGTATAACACTGCCTGGCACTTACAAAACACTTTATGTGTACAAAGTGCTTTGGGAGCATTAACTAATGAATCCTCACAACAATTCTGTGCACTGGATATATAGGTTCTGTAGACTATTATTTCTACTTAGTTATACATCATGCTCTTCTTTTTATTTATCTATTTACATTGTATTGTCTTAAATATAAAACTTCAATATGAAAAGATTTGAAGTCATGGGAAAACTAAAATAGCAGTAGAAAGATACCTATTTTTCTTAAGAACAAACGGCACAATGGCTTTATATTGGCAGTGGGTTAAACATTATTGGGGACCACATTGTACCATAAGAATAAGGAAATAAAGTGTATTCTAATCTGTTGCATTTAATAAGCCAAACTTTCTAAAAGTGGAGGTAGCTTGTGCCTAGCCATTTTTTGTAGGCACGTGTGCACTTGCAAATAAGGTAAACCCCCACTCAAGAAGAAATAAATAGTCACACAAGCCTCCAAAATTTGAGAAACAAACTTGACATTTGTGAATCATCACTCTATTTGTGAATCATCACTCTGCCATATAAATGGTTATGTCCATCTGCAACTGCCAAAATAATGTTTGAACTTATATAAAGCAGCAGGCAAGCAATACCTGACAGACCCACTGACTGTGCACCAGGAAGGAAATACGGTTGGTCCCCCAAGATATGCTGTCCCATGTCACGATTCAGAGAGGCACCCATAGCCATGGAGCCCTGCTGCAGTATTCTGCTGCAGAGAGCACCAAAATGTGGATGCATGCAAGGCTGGATTTTGTGGCTGTATAGGGAATATTGTGACTGGTCATATAGCATGTTCTAGAGTAGTTTTTAACGGAGGCTAAAAGAGTTAGATGCCCAAATCCTAATGATTGTCAATTGTAATTAGGTGTCTAAATTTGTTAGGCCTCTGAAAAATCTCCGTCTTCCCTTTACAGACTAAATAAATATAATGCTTTTGAAAATGTGCCTTAGTTTGTTTTTAACTCCCTATAGATTGTTTTGACTTGCCTCTCTACACAGAGATTATGTCCATTGTTTTACAGTGGTATAATATACAGTGACATGATATATACATTACAAAAGTTCAACTTTTGATACATGATGAATTTTAGCACTAATAAGGGAAGTTCCATGATTTTTTTTTTCTGGGGTAGGTTGTAGGATTCATAGACATCAGATGTATTTAAAAGAAGTGGAGTGGAATGAAAACATTTTTTTGTTAGTAACAAGCCCCAGAACACAGACAGAACACAAATAATCTACCTGATATTTCCACTGCTTCTTCATTTACTAATTTTACACGCCTTTGTTTCCATGACATTAAATATAAAGCATCAACTACTTGAATATTCTCATTTTGGAAACTTATCTCTGCGCAAGACTTGCAGATAGAAGGCACCGGCTGACAATGTATGCAATGCTAGTTGAAAGTAAGGGTATGTGTACACTTGCACCCTTTTTCAAGAGAGGGATGCAAATTAAGACATTTGAAATTGCAAATGAAGCCAGGATTTAAATATCCCGTGCTTCATTTGCATATTTGCATGATGGTGCTATTTCAAAGTAGCGCTATTTCGAAATAACAGACACTGTTAAGATGCGGTTATTTCGAGAGAAAACTCTTCTCTTGAAATAACCCTTATTCCTCATACAATGGGGTTTACCAGTTATTTCAAGAGAAGGGTTTTCTCTCGAAATAACCAGTCTTAATAGCTTCTGTTATTTCGAAATAGGGTATTTTGAAATAGCACCATAACGTGACTATGCAAATTAAGCATGGGATATTTAAATCCCAGTTTCATTTGCAATTTCGAATGTCTTAATTTGCATCCCTCTCTCAAAAGGGGGTGTAAGTGTAGACATACCCTAAATGATTATGTCTGTATTGAAAACGTTGTATGTTATAGAATAAAAGATACGGAATATTTATAATCAATAATATAAAAAGAAAAAAATAAAGGTAAAATGCAGTGCACAACTTTTGATTAGAGATTTAGAACTTAATGGTGTACACAATTGAAAGAAGATTCCACGAGGCATTCCAAAGTAGAATATTACAGGATGTTAATGTCATCCCACCTTTTTGTTCCAACATAACATAAAGTCACAATTAGGTCTAGTCCATAATTTTTCATTTCTGATTTGGCACTGATTGAGTTAAAATAGTATTTTATTTTAAAATCTGGCACACAAAAAATAGAGTCTCAAGCACAGAAAAGAAACCTTAACAACATATTATAAATTGGCTAGCTTCAGAATAAGAGTAGATGATTAGATTTTAGTGTTTCCTGCTGAGTGGTACATGTTTGTTTTGTAATCCTGTTTTGAGTGAGAGATTCAAACAGAACATGCAGGTCCAATTCAATGCCTTGGCATTGTTGATCTGTTTTTTATTGATTTTTCTTCTGTTCAAATCCAGCACTGTGTATATTTTAGAAATGTCATAGTAGAAGGTTGAAAAATAGGAGTTTTAATTAGAAATATGTTTGGTTCATCAAAAGGCTTTTAATTCTTTCGCATATGGGAGATGGTTGGCTTAGTTTTACTGAATTTATGAAGCAGGGTCTCTTTCGTCGAGAAAAAGTTATCTTTTTACAGAGCAAAGGTATTATAGATTTTGTGTCTGAGCTTCACTGACACCAGTGACTTTACTTGCATGCATTTGTTCTGTGTATAGGTAAAAATCTTATATTAAATATAGAAAATATTTACAATGTTTCAAAGCTTTTATATTTTATGTAGTAAGTTTTATGTAGTAAATTTCACTTTTAGAGAAATGGAAAATATGTTTATAGATTTGATAAATTACCTTTTTAAAAACCAGGTTTGATTCCTTTTCCTTTTAACTTTTTCCTTGTTAATTTTCCTCCTAGATCTGTTGAGCAGTATACAGTGACATTGTAAGTGGGATGTACTTCCTCACATCAGTGCCTTGTTAATGCTGTTCATTAATCTAGAACCATGAGCTTATTCAGGGTTGGTTAAATATTCCATATTTCCATGAGGTTAGGGGGAAGGGTGACAGCTTACTTACAGCATCTGAAACCAGACCTCATTGCCTGTCATGTCATTTTTAATGTTGATAAAATAGCAGAACTTGCGTGTGAAGTATCAGCCTTTCAATGCATCTGCAGTAACACAGGGTACATCTCCACTGCAAAGCTATTTCAGGATACCGGAAGTATCCTGAAATAGCTATTCTGTGTCTATTCAAGCAGCCCATTATTTCAAAATAGATTTAATAATAACAGGCAGCTAATTTCGATATCCTGGTAACCCTCGTTCCATGAGGGATAAGGGGAATTTCAGAATAGTGCATTATTTTGAAATACAATAGAAATAAACTACGCAAATTGTGTAGCGCAAATTGTGTAGCTTATTTCAAGCCAACAAACACAACCATTCCATCAACTTCTAATATGCTGGAAAGATGCAAGATCAAGAAGTCTTTTTGTTTATTTTTCACGGGCTCAATTCTAAGAATTTTTAAGGCCAGTGTTATACAGGAAATCAGATTAGATCAGTGTTTCTCAACCACTGGTATGAGTTCCCTTAGTGGTGCTCAAGAGAAGTCTGGGGGGTGCGTCAACACAACTGAAATTTGGAGAAAACTGAATTTTTGTTTTAAGTTTTACAGCACTTTATTATTTTTTTACTTTTTACATGCAAAAATTTCATCACCCACCCAGCTACAATTAAGTTCTTTAAACAAATGTGTTGCAGTAGTAGAAAAAAATTGTGTGTGTCTTAAAACTGTAGGTACTAGGGGTACTTTATTTATATGTGTGTGTGTGTGTGTGTGTGTGTGTATGTATGTATATATATATATACACTTTTTTTAAAAAAGGGGGTACTTTATAAAAAAAAAAGTTGAGAAACACTGGATTAGATGACCCAGGGTTCTGTTTGGCCCTAAAATCTATTAATCAGTTTTATTTTCAAGTTCTTCTATATTACTGTTATTCATTATTTTTATAACCCCTAATCAAGACCAGGTCCCCATTTCACTAGATCTGGGGTGAGAAATAAAAAAGCAGCAGTTCACTAGGGTTAGCCCCTGGTGGGGACCGCTGCTGCTATATTTACATGCGCCTTTGCAGAAACAAGCAACCTGTGGCCAACAGGAGCTCTGATCCTCTATACCTGCAGAGGCGCTGGTAAATACAATGGTGTGGAGGCCACCAGGGACTAACCCTGGCAGACAGGCTCTGGCCCGAAGACTGATATTTGCCCATCTCTGCACTCCATACTGCATGGATACTGCCCCCAGTCTTTAAATACTTGTTTGCTTTGTCTACACTAGAGTTAAGATATATATTTGCTTGCAGTCTGTCACACACTTTTAAACAGACATGGTCATCACAGCTGCACCACTCCCAGCCAATGCAAAGTACGTGTTAGATTTTGAGGTTCACTTGTTACATATACAAAACATTAATAACAACTCTCCATTTATTAAAGATTTTAAATACATTTTGTGTAATCCAGTGTGTGTTCATTAGTATCCTTTCAATTTATAAAAGCTTCAAATCCTTCTATTAGTTTCCTATTGGAGATTCAAATACAGGTGTCCTATTTTTTCAAAATATTGTAAAATTTGTTTTATATATTTAATTAACACTTCTACCACTCCATATAAACTGTGAGCATTGATGGATTAATGGTTGTCATCCTTTTTTGTAACTCTACAGATAGCATTTTTGGATTGACTGTAATCATTGCAATGTAAAATTATCTCCCCCTCCCCAGCTGTTGTTGCTGGAAGCACAAGCAAATGGAGCTACTTTTGGCAATAACCATCTCTTTTAGTTTCTTAACTTGCCTTTGAATTATTAAAATAGCAAATAGGATCTGCCAGTGCTCATCGTCTTTGAAAATCAAACCAACTTTTTAAAATAATTATAAAAATAGCTAAAAAACAGAAAAAATGTGTACTTTCAGTAGTTTTATTGTAAGTTTATATGGCACTGTATAAACCTTGGTACAGTAGAACCTTAGAGTTGCAAACACCAGAGTTATATACTGACCCATCAACCACACATCTCATATGAAACTAGAGGTATGCAATCAGGCAGCAGTAGAGACCAAAAAAACAAAACAAAAAATAACCAACCCCAAGACAACAAAAGCCACCCCAAAACAAAAAACTAGCTAATACAATATAGTACTGTGTTATATGTAAACTACTAAAAAGGGGAGGGCAGTGTTTTAATTCAACATGGCGAAGTTTCAAAGCTGTATTCAGTCAATATTCAGTTGTAAACATTTGAAAGAACAACTTTTGCTCAGAGTTACAAACATTTCAGAGTTATGAAAAATCTCCATTCCTAATGTGTTCATTAACACTGAGATTCTACTGTAAAGATACAGAGCCAGATCCTCAACTGGGGTAAATCAATATAGCTTTATTGCCTTTAATGGAGTCAGTGATAATTTTCTGCTGATACAGATCTGGTCCACAACCTCTAGACAAAGGTATTGTACATTCTCAAAGATACAACCCAAAACATTTTTTGGCTTTTGACGTTGTTAGAGGGAAGAATATCAATTGCATTTAAAATAATACACTTGGAATTATTAAGCATCTAAAATATCAGATTGGTTTCTTACAAGAAAAATGCAATGCAAATTTTACTGAAGCAAGCTCATATTCAAATGAGCATCCTATTCAAATGAGCTAAAAATTCTAGGTGGTGTCATATGCAGCTATAATAAAAGCTATGTAAAAATAGCATTCAGAGAATTTCACAGTAGGGGTTATAATTGCGCTCACTTAGGCTCTGGGTCTGCCATTGATATGTGCACATAACTCCCATTAACATTAATAGACATTACGCAAGTTTATCGATGGCAGAGTAGATTGTTGAACTGAGTGCTACTATATTACCATCCCTACTGTGATAATAGCAATATCATATTGCCACGATAATAGATGCATCCTTAGAGCTAAATTAAGATTCCCAGAACCAGAACCATGTGAGGGAAAGAAGGGGCACCACTGGGAGCATTGTGCCTTTGTAGGGAGAAAAATTATATAGTGACTCCAGGACACTGGAGCTGTGGAGTGTACTAGCAGGTGAGTTCTGCTATACTTTTCTGAAGGTGTAGTATGCAATTCCTGTGGTGTTGGATGATCTAACAAAAGCCTTAATTGTGTACGCTGGTTATCACCAACAGTGGAAATAACGTCCACTCTGCCCCTTCTAGTCATGAAACAGTTAACAACATTGTGGCTGTGTCCTGTGGAAAAGAGGCTCTGTCGCATCCGACTGCTCACACCAAGATGTCACAATTACATGGTAAGCTGCACATTTGACCCCTTTTTAGTCTCCTTGCAGTGCACTCCCTTCATGAAACAAGCCTCTATCTTCTCTTATCCTGGAATGGAATTTCAGGGTTCTCCTACCCACAAACCAGGTACCCAGCCTATAGAACTCCCGTTCAGCAGCCACGATTCTTTATCAGGTCCAAATGGCATCTGCAAGAATCTTTCCTTTGTGAGTTGTGATCAATGATAGTGACTCAGTACAGCATCTTCAGCACAGAATATTATTTATTGCAAAATAGCAGAAACAGTCACAGAAGCCTATATACATGCTGCCTTACTTAGCTCAAGTTTATAATTTCCTTCAAAGCATAGATAGGCCCAGTTTGTCCCACATACCCTGCTTCTAGGGTTCAGTCTCTTTCCCTTCAGTCACTGTCTCTCCCTTGAGCTCACGGCCTCAACCTTTTATCTACCCTACAGTTCTTTGTTTCAGTTTTCCCTCCTAAAGCCTCCCCTGCTGTTCAAAGCCCAAGGGTGTTGTGTTCAGCATGGACAGAGGTAACACTTTAAAGGGGCCGACCTCTATATTGTCCATTAAGTATGATGATTGGAGTGTCTAAAGTGATTGTTTGCATTCCTGTGGGCTTGCAGTGAGCTCTTGCAGAAATTAACTGCTTGAACCATATAGTAATCAGAGGGACACATAACATTCTTTAAAATATTACTGTAGACTTCTGCATTCTTAACAAGGTCACTGAACCCCCTGAAAACCTCAGTGCAAGGGCATCTCTAATCTGTTTTGTATTTTCTTTAAACTGCAATGATTGACACATAGTCAAGTCTGAAATTTATATATCTGTAACTGCACAGGTAAAATACTATTCTTAATGAAGTCTACTTGAGTGTCTGACAGACATTCAAAGACTTGATTATTTTTCTTTATTTGTTCTGAACAGGATTTCTCAATGTCCACTTGCAATGGATTATTAGTGAGCTCTTGTTTACCTCAATATGTAATGGAAGTTGTTCTGCAAAGATATTTTAGTGTCCTGACTAGAAGCATATTGCAAACTGTTCCTGTTGGGTTTTTTTTTTTTAATTCCTTGATACTGCTGCTAATGTAAAGGACATGGATTGAAGAGAGGATCTTCTTTTCCTAAGCAATGTGTTATTGATGAGCTGGCATTTGCCCTGTGGCGCTCCCTAAGGATTGCTTACATCTATTACTCACACACATCGATTGGTTA
Source organism: Pelodiscus sinensis (assembly GCF_052426305.1). NCBI lineage: Eukaryota > Metazoa > Chordata > Testudines > Trionychidae > Pelodiscus > Pelodiscus sinensis. Next base: position 49,397,461 of record NC_143056.1, on the reverse strand, counting down.
ATTTGATAATTCTATCACCAATCAGCTTGTGTCTGACCTTTTGCCATGGCAATGATGGCAGAGTCTTCATTTTTACATTGCAGACCTGCTAGATTGACCTTTCTGAGGAGAATGTCAAGACATCCCTTGATCTTAACCTGTCACTAAATTTGTTAGTTACACTGTCCCTTAACCTTGATCTATTATATTTGGAGTGTTCAGCATACACTGTTTTGTTTGTTTGTTTGTTTAAGTATTTTAAAAATCAATTAATCCAAAATAATAATTCATAATTCAAAACTACACATTTTCAGAAGAATTCATACCCTTTTGCCTCTGACAAGGCAGTTTGTGCTACATGGTAAACTATCCATTTCAGTGACCATTTGAAATGAAGGGATGTCTCTTCCAGACTGCTGGACTTCACAAAGCATATTTAAATACTTTATAGAGTAGCGCCATGCTTGCAGAGGAATTATCTTGACCTCTTGGTAAAATTTTTGCCACCAAATTGATTTTCCTTTCTTTGATGGATTTCTTTCCTTCTGTGGATGCTGTTAAAACACCTATAGGATTCATGCATGTTTTCAGCATTTCTACAGAGCAATCCCATTGCACTAACTTTTTTTGCCTTGGGGTAAACATTATCTCAGTTGAAAATTGCACAAAGTTAAACAGCGAGCTAGTCTGTCAATGTACTTGGTGTATTTTTGAAGAAGAAAATCCTTATTAGTTGTTGTAACTATAAAAGATGTTTTTGTTCCATGAATAAGTCCATCCTAACCACTCCATAAACTTTCTTAGTACATTGAATTTATCACAGGAGAAAGGGAATCAATTTTGTGCATGTCCACTGTTAAAATATTTGCAGACTCCAAGCATCACTCCATTTAAAACAAGCAGGGAGAAATCTCTGTAAAGTTCTGTTTTCACACCTGCATTTTTACTGTTCTTCTTTTCCTTTTTTTTAAATATTATTTTTCCATAGGGGAAAAGTTGTTTTAATCTGATCTGTCTCTTTGGAAACAATACAAGGGCACTACATTGTGACTCTGAGGCTACGTTTAGACTACACTCCTCTGTCGGCAGTGGGATGTAAATAAAGCACTTCAAAAGTGCAAATGAAGCTAGCATTTAAATATCCTGTGCTTCATTTGCATAATCACATAATGGCGCTCTTTAAAAAACGGGGTGCTGTAAACCTCAACACCAAAAAATGAGGCTTACAGGAGCTTTCGAAAAAGCACCCCATTTTCAAAAGAACCGCGTCTAGACTGCGGTTTCAATTTCAAATTAACGCTTTTTCCAAAGAGCACCATTACATGATTATGCAAATGAAGCACGGGATATTTAAATCCCGGCTTCATTTGCACTTTTGAAGTGCTTCATTTACATCCCTCTGCCGACAAAGGGATTTAGTCTAGATGTAGCCCGAATGTGTTAATTTGCTGTTCAGTTCATCTAAAAAAGAAAAGAAAAAGAAATAAAAAAATCAGTCTTTTTTTTACCTCCTGTTTTTTTTTCTCTCTCTCTCTCTCAGAAATAGTTAAGGGCTTTGGCTTTCCATTTTTTAAAACTGAAAACAGGGAAGACATATCCTTTTTACATCACTATAACTAAAACCCAGACGAACCAATTTCTGTGAAACTTTGTAAAATAAATAATGTGCATTGAGAATGAGAAATTTCATACAAATTTCAGCCTGAAGCAAATTTGAATGGACAAGTTATAAACCTTTTATAAGGGCTGTTTTGTCACCTTCTCTTTCTTTTAGAAATGGAAATTATTTAGACATATAGTCTTTAACAGAGATTTCTCCCTTGTGATATTTTAATTTAAATAATTAAAATTAAAATGAATTTGAGGGGTGAAAGTAATGATTGTGCTTGAGCATAATTATAATACATACCGTAAAATCCTGACTATAACGCGCACCTGTGCATAATACGCACCTACCTTTTAAACATGAGAATTCCGGCATAAACTGAACTCCTATCTATAATGTGCATCCCAACTTTGCCGTATTTTATCTTTCTTTTTTGTATTTCCGAGTAGTCACGCGAGAGCGCACGAGTATACAGTGCACGGCATTTACATGCTCTCTTTGGGATGCCATGAGTTGTCTGCGATCTTACACGACTGCTGAAAAACTTAAAGTTGTTAGCTATGCTAAGGCTCATGGCAACAGAGCTGCCAGCTGTGAATTTGATGGCATAGCAGAGTCTAACATTTGGCTTCGGAGATGGCAGAAAGAGCTCCTGCAAGCGCTGCCTCGGATGAAGATGGCTGAGCGAGGTAAAAGCGCTGCAAATCCTGAGTTGGAGGCCAAGCTGGTTGAATGGATTGCTGAGCGTAGACAACAAGGCGATGGTGTTAGCATTGCAGAGGTTAGAATGAAGGCTTTGACCATTGCCAAAACGTGCACTAACACAGCCGGGTATAAAGCTTCACATGGCTGGGGCAATCGGTTCATGAATCGCCATGGTCTATCGGTCCGATGCCGAACAACAATTGCACAGAAGCTGCCCAGGGACTCAGACACCAAGGTACTACAGTTCTAAAAGTTTATCATAAAACTACGCAGTCAGCACTGTTATGACCTTTCATTAATTGGTAACTCAGATCAGACACCATTACATTTAGATAATCCCTACAACAGAATGCTTGAAGTGAAAGGTGCCAAGACCGTCTCCATTGCTACCACAGGCCATGAAAAGTCTAGGTTTACCGTAATGCTTGCTTGCATGGCTGATGGAATGAAGCTGCCTCCTTATATTGTGTTCAAGCACAAGACAGTGCCAAAGAATGTTATATTCCCGAACACTGTTCATGTGCGTGTTCACCCTACAGGCTGGATTGACGAAGCTTTAATGTTTGATTAGACGGTTTGGGCGAAGCGGCCAGGTGGACTTATGAGAAAGCAGTCTCTAATAGTTTTGGATGCATTTCGGTGTCATTGTATGCCATCCATCAAGAAAAGGCTTCAGCAGGACAAAACAGACTTGGCAATTATTCCTCGTGGAATGACCAAAATGTTGCAGCCACTTGACGTGACAGTTAACAAGCCAATGAAAGATGCACTACGCAGGAAATGGAACACCTGGTTGTTGGAAGGTGAACATACATTTACTGCAAGTGGATGTATGCGAACACCAACGCTGCAAGATGTTACCCAGTGGATAGCGGATGTCTGGGTTGAACTTGATCCTGCTATCATAAGGAAGGGGTTTCTGAAATGCAGCATCTCTAATGCTATGGATGTCAGCGAGGATGATGCCCTGTGGATGGATCCGAGTGACGATGAATTGTCCGAGGGCGAATTACCGGTATGCGAAGATGACAATGATTTGTCTTACCTGGATGAAGATGTCGAGGGCTATACCCCGGAAGATATTGCTCGTCTGTTTGAGGAAGAGTCTAACAAATGTGAATTCGAGGGCTTCGAAGATGAGTAGAAGATCAATTAACATACGGTATTTGGTTGTTTACGCTGCAGTGTTGATTTCCTTTGTTTAACTTACCTTTTTGAAACTATGCATATAGTTGCTTGTCGATGCTAATAAAAATCAACTTAACCTCTGGTGTCCAGCGATTAATTAAGTGCTGCGGAAACGCCAAATGAAGACTTTGAATAAAACCTCCTATGGATAATGCGCACCCTGACCTTGATGTTAAAAAAACGGGGAAAAAAGTAATTTCATGTTACCAGTATAATAGTCTATATGTAGCTTAATTGTAGAAGTGAACTGCATTTTTCCAGAGCAAAATACACTATTACCAACTTGGAGATAAAAAAATCATGAGCATGAAAAGATTAAAAAATGTTGAGTCAAATCACCAAAAGTATGAGGGTGACCCAAAGAATCATGATTTAAAAAAAATGTGATTTTAGTCTGACTTTTGGCTTTTTAACTCCTCTCTGTTCCACTGTCAATGTGTTATCTTTCAGATTGAAACATCAACTTTTAGTGTACACCTTTCCTGTGCTATTTGGATGGAGACAGACTACCTCTGAGACAGAGGAATTGCCATCCCTTTCGAATTACTGTTTTGCCCCAGCAACAACACTCCTCTGCCTCCTAGTGCCCCAGGGCCAAGGAGGCAGAGGAGACCAAGTGGCACCATTTCCTGACACTCACCTTCCAGCCACACCAGAGCTTCGCTTCTGCCTGGGGCATCACTTTGCTAATTCCCTCCTCCCCTGCATCGTGGTGCTCTAAGAATGTCGGTGCCATTGGGCCATACCTGAAAGCAAGGCTATATGGCAGCTCTGCCTGCATGAACCCTGAAAATCACAGACTCATGAGAGCTCCTGCTGCAAAAAAAATCCTGTGACTCAAACTAATTTGTAAGAGGTAGTAATGCTGCAACACTGCCTTCTCCTGACTGCTCAGAGGGGGCTTCCTATATCCACCCTCACTAGTCAAGGAGAGCTGCCATCCAATCCCCCGATCCCCTTCAGTCTCCTTCTGGCCCCCCACATCCTCTGCACCAAATCTTCCTGCTCCCCTCACTGCCCTCTTTCCCTCATTCTTACTATTCATCATGCAGTGTCTCTGCTGCTGCTAACACTCCTTGTGTCCTGTCTAGCTTCCTGAACATCAAGTGGCAATCATTTTGCCTGTGGGCATGGTTCCACTCTAATTGAAGACAAAGAGAGGTGGCAGCCAACTTTATTAAGGTCAGCCTCACTTCCACATATAGCAGTGGTCCCTAAACTTTTTACTAAAGCCTTCACCAACTGCATTTTCTCTCTTTTATGATCCCATATTACACATATGCACCCTCTGCCCCGGCACTGCAAATGTAATCCTGGCTTGGTGCAGAGGGGAGGCTCGGGACTGGGGGAGGACAGTGTTGAAAGTGAGCCTGCCTTGAACATACGTCTCAGCAGCTTTGGTTTCATTCCCATAGGGCTCTGCAATGACAAAGAAGAAGCTGGGCCAAATTTGAGTGAATGGCATCGTAACCTTGTGCTGAGAGTTGCAGAGCTACTCATGTGTAGCCTGGCCACCCTCTGTCGCTCTCCAACTGCCCACCCTCAATCCCAGGCCTCCATCTAAAATGGGTCAGAAGTATACATTTGCCTAAGTCAATCGTGGGATAAAAACATCCTTGAACGCAGCAAGCATTTAGAACCTTACCATGGGTCACTAGTGTGTCAAGAACCACCGTTTGGGCAGCACTGACATACAGAGAGACTCCAAGACTATGTCTACACTGCGCCTCTCTTTTGCAAAAGTGTATGCAAATGAAGTGCGGATTAGCATATTGCCGCACTTCATTTGCATAATTAATTATGGGGCATTTTTGCACAAGAGGCAACGCAGCTCCTTTTTGCGCAAAAACCCCCTCTTGCGCAAAAACGGCTGCTAATTAATTATGCAAATGAAGCGCAGCAATATGTCAATCCACGCTTCATTTGCATAGGCTTTTGCGAAAGAGAGGTGCAGTGTAGACGTAGTCTTGGAGCATGGTAGCCATCTTGTCTTCAGCCTTATTGACAGGATAAGGAGCTAGTGGCTATATTTAATAAAGAAAATATTGTGATTTGGCAGCCTTCCATCATGTTTTCATGAGACAGATAAAAAACACCCCCGAAACTGAGAGTATTGGCAATAGTGACCATTTTGCCTATTATTCCCAGGATAGGCTCCCAGATTACATATACTGCAGTGCCCCCTAATCATTTTTTGCCTGTCAGTAAATACTAAGAATACTGTTCAAATTGTGGAACTGAGTTTATCAACCTGGAATTTTTCTGTTGTAGGGTTTATTATTTTTGTATAGATCTCAAGCAATTAAGTAAAGAGCAATCATTTTAGAATGCTGTGCAAAGTTCCACTCCATTTTATGTGTTATACCTACTATATGTCCTTGAAGAGTTAGTCTGTGGGTCCAAAATATACTTCCAGCTGGAGATCTTAGAGAAGGTATGTTTAAGCTATGGAGAAGTCTGAAGGGTTATCACTACTTCAAAAGTTGGACAATGGGCTGCATTGTAACTCTTAGGTCAGGGTGCTAGGCAAACAGTCTGCTCCCCAAGAGTGCGTCACTAGACCCAAGAATGTACCACTAGGCCCCCAAGACAACAGTAGTGTCTGTTTTCTATTCAGACTCTGGAACCTTAATGCACATAGGTAGAGCCCTACCAAATTCATAGCCATGAAAAATGCTTCATGGATGGTGAACTCTGGTCTTTTTTTGGGTTTTCACCCTATATTATACAGATTTCATGGAGGACACCAGTGTTTCTCAAATTGGGGGTCTTGATCCAAAAGGGAGCTGCAGGGAGTCAAACAAGGGTTTTTTGGGGGGAGTGGGTCATGGTATTGCCACCCTTACTTCAGTGTGCCTTCAGAGCTGGGTAACTGGAGAGTGGTAGCTGTTAGCTAAGCAGCAACTTAGAAGTAAGAGTACGAATACCATGTTATGTCACTCTTACTTCTGCACTGCTGGTGGCAGCTCTGGCTTCAGAGCTGGGCTCCTGGCCAGCAGCCACCACTTTCCAGCTGCCCAGCTCTAAAGGCAACATTGCTGCAAGCTGCATTTCAGAAGTAAGGGTACTGCAGCGCGCGCACACACGCACACACACACACACACACACACACAGAACTCCTTTATGAATCAGGACCCCTACAATTGCAATGCTGTGAAATTTCAGATTTAAATAGCTGAAATCATTACATTTAAGGTTTTCAAAATTCTATGATCGTGAAATTGACCAGAATGGACTGTGAATTTGGTAGGTCCCTACACATAGGATCCAGTGATGTGGGCCTCCTCACAATAGTCTGTGAATGTCCAGCAGTGAGAGCTCATCTGGGGTTGTGACATGTTAGATCAGCAGCTTTTGAAGGCGTCAGAAATAGAGTTATTGGCCTGCCCCAAAAAAGGCAATTCAAAGATAAGAGGACTCTCATATTACCCATTATACATTGCAGCACATACAATGTTCTCAGCCTCCTGCAGTAGGCCTAACAGGATGATATAAAGATGGTGTGCTGGCCTTAACCCTGTTTACTTGCTTTTGTCGGTTTCAGTTAGTCAGGGGTAAAGAGTGGCATGACATTTTGGAGTATATTCCTTTTGATGTTGTTGGGAGTATGATACTATACTGTCAGTTGTCTGTTAGTGTTGTCATATCATATGTGTCTTTGTGTTTGTAATATTTAGACTGTTGAATTTTATTGCCAATGAATTGAGGGATTGATATCGTTAGACGTTCAGTGTGTTACAGTTCTGAGCAAGCTTCCTCATTTAAACTACCAAGTGCAACTCAGGTTAGACCTCCCAGACTTCTTTTATTCCACTGCTGTTGTTCCTTTAGTAGAGATTTGTCATGTGTGTGAAAATCAGCATGGAGTGGCTTGTAATGAGAACCATTTTTGTTAAAGATGAGGATGAGACCACTAAACTCATTTCACTTATAATCTAAACCAAATTCAAACCTAAGCCTCCAGAAGTGAAAGAATTGTGTATAAACTATCTGGACACCCTCTGTCTTCACAGAAAATTAAACTAAAACTAAATCTCAGATGATTTTATATGGACCAGCACATGGCCCTGCTAATTAGGAGCAATATAGAAAGTCTGAGCCATTAATAAGTAGATTTGTTTTAAAAAATTGAAAGATTAAACAGTTATCCCTCTCTTTGATTTATGGTAACAGAAGCAATCTTCATTGGCTTCAGTGCCTAATCTTAGCTGAGCTTCTGAAAAGACCTCTGCTAATAAATATTATTTTAAATCAAGGCTGTAAGAGAGAGTTCAGATAGTGAGATCCTGAAAGTTGTAAATGATCAGAGTACATTTTACAGCTAAGAGATGCAGAGCTATATGGAACACAGACTAGAGTTAAGAGTATAGTAGAAAACTACTGCCTTGCTGGCTGAAAAGTAGGATTTAATATTTAGGGCATGTCTACACAACAGGGCTGAAGCCAAAATAAGCTGTGGGCCACACTGTCAGCTACCAGCGCAGTAGCATGTGGCACTTGCAGTGGCATTCAGAGCAGTGCACTCTGGGCAGCTTTCCCACAGAGGATCACTTCTTGTTCTGTTCCTGAAGCTTTTGGGAACATGTGGGGGACTGGAGGAGTGGTGGGATGGTGTTTTGTGGGGACATCCTGAATCCTGTCCCAATGCCCTGTGGTACATTACTTTGCATCCCCTATGTTCCCCTCAGCATTTGGCACCATCTTTCAGTGACTTTTGTACTGTACACTGTGCCTCTTTGGTTTGTGGGAATGGATCCTGAACTGTTAAGAGACTACTAACAGGTCTCACTAACATGTCACAAATAGCAGTTGAGTTATTCCGTAAGCTGCAAAGTGACAATGAGGAGTCAGACACTGAGCTTGTCATACATGACACATATGACATGAGATTTCTTGTGACATTCCTGGAGATGCTGACCACAGTGGAACACCACGTTTGGGCTGGGGAAGCAAGCACTGAGTGGTGGGATCACATTGTCATGTGAGTCTGAGATGATGAGCAGTGGCTGCAGAACTTTTGGATTCAAAAAGACACTTTAATGGGACTGTGGGATGAGCTCACCCCTAACGTGCAGTGCAAGGACATGAAAATGAAAGCTGCCCTTCTGATGGACAAGCACATGACAATTGCACTGTGGAAGCTGGTTACTTCAGACAGCTACTGACTGGTTGCCAATCAGTTCGGAGCAAGGTTGTAAGCAACTAATCAACTATCTGATAAGCATAAGCAACTCAATTAGTTGTTCCCTCCTCCCCCCACCTTGCTGCTTCTATCAGTGTCCGCAGGGGAGGCAGAGACAGAGCCAGCAAGCTCCTAATACATTTAAAAGGCTGAAGCGCAGCAGAGGGGACCAGGTGCGAGCTGGGAATCACCTGTCCCAGCTTGCGCTTGGTCTGTACCCCTGCTGTGCTTCTGCTTTTTAAAATGTGTACATTTAAAATATCTTTAATACATTTAAACGGCAGAGCCAAAGCGGTGTTCGGTCCTGGGGCCAGGAGCTAATCCTGCTGCAGCACCACAGTTTCCCCCACTTATCGACTAGTCAATGGAAAGTCCATCAATTAGTTGATTAAACTCAATTTAACATACCTCGTTTAGAGTGGGAAAGTCATCTCTTGATGACGTATTGATGGAAGTGTGCAGAGCCATCCGTCTCAGATTGCCTTAAAAAACCATGACTCTGGGCAACATGCATGAAATTTTGGAGGGATTTGCACAGATGGGCTTCCCAAACTTTGGAGGGGTGACCAATTACACACATGTTCCAATTCTGACACCAGAGCACCTAACTGACGAGTACATTCAACCTGAAAGGTTTTTTCTCCATGGTTCTCCAGGTTCTTGTGGATCACAGTGAGCATTTCACAGACATTAACTCAGGCTGGTCCAGAAAGGTGCATGACACATGCATCATTTGGAACACTGGCCTGTTCAGGAAGCTGCAAGTGGAGACTTTCTTCCTGAACCAGAAGATCACTGTGGGGAATGTTGAAATGCCCAGTGTGATCCTTGGAGACCCTACCTACCCCTTAATGTTGTAGCTCATGAAACCTAGGAGCCTTGACAGGCTGAGTGGTGCAGAATGACAGTGTAGTGTCCTTTTGGTCATTTAAAAGTCCACTGACAATGTTTGTATGAGAAGCTGGACCTGGCCAGTGACGGCATCCCTATATAGCCATGTATTGTACCATAATATTTGTGAAGGGAAGGGTGAAAGCATCACTTAGTACTGGATCCCTAAAGCTCAGTGCCTGGAGCTTGAGTTTGAACAGCCTGAGGCACTGGCTATGAAAAAAGAACAGTGCGGGGCCATAACAATCAGGGAAACCCTGAAGCAGCAGTGTGATACTGAAAGACAGTAATATTTGTTGCCATACACAGGAGAGCAGTGGCTGCAGTGCTACTAAGGGCCTCTGATTGGTCCATATGATACAGAAGTGCCTGTCGCATTGTTGGGCTATGCTTGCTCACTTTCATGTAATGGAACAAAGATAGCTTTCAAGCCCACGATTTCATTTATTAAAAACGACAAATGTAGACCACACGGACACAGCATGACACATTTGCACTTTGTGGGAGGGAGGGAGCAAGGGAGGAGTCGAGGCCCTCACATGTTTACAGATTTCTTGTATGTCCAGGTATAATATTCAGCCAAGCCGTCTGCTGTGCTGTGCAATGGGTGCTGCAGTTCAGGAAGGCTAAACTGCAAAGGTGGCAGTTGAGTGCATAGGTGCCTGTGGGAATCTGCAGGGCTGGATGGTAAAGAGGCAGGTGTGGAGTGCAGAGTGTGCTGACTAGGAACAGGATGGTGGCTAAAATATGTTCGTGGTGAGAGGTGGGGGCAATACATGGAAAATGGTTTTGGGACATCAGCCACAGAGGGGAACGTTCTTGGAGCTGCTCTGTGTGAAGTGCTAGCTGCACCTCGAGTATGTCAGCTTGGCACTGCATAATATTTAAGAGCTGCTCCATTCAAGCACTGCTGGCTTCATTCAAGCACTCAGTGTTCTCCTTCCACTCCCTCCTCTCATTGTCCCGCCACTCCTTCAATTCTTTCTTGTCAGCAGCAGCCTGAAGCATAACCTCATGCGTCAAGTCATCTTGACTTCTCCAAGGACACTTCCTTTACCTGTGCAGGCATTCAGTAGGTTATAAAAAGGAAGGCTGGTTAAATTTGTGATGCTTAAATGCTACAATCTGCAGAGAGACCATTGTTAATACTAGACAAAGCACTGACGCAACCCAGTTTAAATATAAGTGCTGTTCACATACTTATTACTGGCTGGCTGTCCCAAGGTAAGCACATGTAAGACACAAAGCCCCCAAAATGGTGAGTTAACCATTGAGACAGGGCCTTATTGTAATCTGGGCAGGTGTGTCTTGGAGAGAGCTAACGCTGCAGGGAGAGCCCTATAATCAGTAATGGCCACACCATTTTCCACAGACTGTGGTAATCCTGGAACATATTTCACTGCTGAGGGTGAGAAGGGAAACAAGAAGGTTTCTTCTGCAAGATAGCAGCTTCCATCCTGGACCTTATTCAGCTTGCCTGTTTGCAGCAATGGCCCATCCACCCCACGGCACAGAGGCATGGGAATGTTACCCCAATGGGTCAGTGAATACATGAGTGCTGCTATGGAATCTGCAGAGGCAAATAGACCAGTATCTCCTTGACACTTTTGATGAGATCTGTGAGGCTGATTACCAGGAAGTGAGTCCAACACTCTTATTTCGCTTCTGACTAGCCCTGTGTCAGTACTAGCACCACACAGATCCAAGCCTGCTTTCTGAAACCTTCCCTCCCCCAACAACTTGCTTCAGTGCTTCCAGAAATGAAAGCCACTTACCAGGTGAATCCTGTGCTGTTTGTGCTTCACTGACCTCCAGCTGATGTAACTGAATAGCCTCCTCTAGGGTAGAAAATAGCTTCTGACTGCATGCCTCTGTGGAGGCTAAACCATCCTCTGGATCTGGTCCCTCTCCCCCTCAGCACCTTCATCCAAGATTTCCTCCTTCTGGTTCAGTCCACTGTGGGATGCCTGCAAGGCCCCAAAGTATCCACAGGGGTCTTCAGAGCTGAGGGGGAGTCATCCCCAAGTATTTCATCCAGCTCTTTGTGTAATTGGTAGGTTGTCGATGCTGCACCCAAGTGGTGGTTTGCCTCCCATGCCTTGTGGTAAGCATTTCACAGCTCCTACACTTTAACCCTGCATTGCAGTGCATCTTGGTCATAGTCTCTTTTGGTCATGAACGTAGAGTTCTGCCTGTATGTATTATAATGTCTATGGCTGGAGCACAGCTGGGACTCAACTGTCTCCTCTCCCCAAATATGGATGAGGTCCAGCACCTCAGCATCACTCCACATAGGGGATCTCCTGGTGTGTGGAGCATGGGTGTTCACCTGGAAAGATGTGCTAAGAGCAAACTTTGCATCCCAAAGCAAACAGGAAAAGAGCTTTTAAAATTTCACTGGAATGCAAAGAGTAAGGGTGAAGTTTGGTCACCTGCAGGGATGGCAGTAGAGTTCAAACCAATGACCTGAGAGGTGCAAACTGTGGGATCGGTACCAGAGACTTATCACAGCACTGTAGTACATTATGACATTCATGGGACTGGCATCCCAGACCTGTATCCAGAGCACAACAAGTTCTACTCTTCTTGTCGAGGTGGTTTACCGAGCTAATAGCAACCACAGAGCTAGTAGTGTAAACTCTTGGGAGTTACAGAGCTGGGAACTGATTAACTGCACTGTAAGTTGTCATTGTAGACTTAGCATTAAACTTATAGACAGAAAGTAGTATTCATGTCTGGAGTTCATTCTTTGAACCTAAGGAGTAATGGGTTTCACAGTAAACTGTAAACAGATGACTCCGGTTCATACATATTTTATTCTATACACATTAGAAGATTGATAGAGAAGAACATTTCTTTCTTCTCACTTCACAGTCCACCTATTACTTCCTCCTATGAGATTAACTTCCCAACAATTTCCCTTCTACCTTGGTTTCCTCCCTTCTACCGTCTGTTCTACCCACCCAGTGCTTTCCTTGACCCGTCATTGATTCGTTGGAAACAGGATTTCATCGGCCATGATAGTCCACTCTTGTAATCAAGGCTGAGATACACTGGGAGGTAAGCTACAGCAATTCCATTTGAGCTCCACAACTCAAGATCCTTGCCTTTTTCTAGGGTACAGTGGATCTCATAGTGACTCAGTCTCAGGCCTTCTGACTAACTGAGTGAAAATCTGCTCCCGTTCCTTCTTATAAGGAGGCTTACTATTCCAACTGGTCATGGTTGCTTCAGAAATGCCTCTGAATCTATATGGCACCATAATGCCTACTGATCCATGTGTGCTATCGAAAGTGGGATGTAGAGTCAGAGGGAGGGAAGGAGAAATGGGAAGGGGTGTGTGTTCACTTGTCTGTTTAAAATTGTAGGATGGTAGGGAGGGAAAGAGGTTCTGAAAGGGAGTGGGAGGGCAGGGGAGTTAGCAGGCAGTCATTGTAGGGCTTCCTGTATAGGCAATGAGCATTCAGAATGTTTTATTCAAAAGTGTGAAGCTGAATTCAGGTTACATTGAGCAAGTCAAACTTTATTAAAACTCTGTGCACTATTCTGGCTGCATTGCTTTTAGCAGAATTACCTGTGATCCCTTGTCTATGGTGCTGGTGCCCTTCAACAGGAGTCCTTCTTGGGAGTATTGGCCTTCTGACTGCAGTTCCACTGGTTATGGTACACAAAAGAGTAAAACATGGTTTAATTGGTTGAAGCAGAATCATGTAGCCATATTCAACCTGCTATTGGCCAGGCGATATGCTTGGTAATAGGCAAAGCTAAGCTCAAAATTGTCTTGAGATCACAAATTCCTAGAGTCCAACTACAATCTTTTTCCTTTGAAACTCCAAGGACATATTCCCTAGAAAATTCTGGAGGAAAGCCCACTGATAACTCAAAAGATAAAATAACATATGAGTTATTAAATGGTTTCTCCACAGAAGTGGGATTAATTTCCATATCCCATATGTACCCATATGCACTCTGTTATCACACAAATGGAGTTTTGGCGGGCCAGTTACAAATCAGTTAGTACAATTAAATTAAAAGTGTCTGGACTGTAGTTCAGGACTGCTAGCCAACATACTTTAAAATAATAAAATCTAAAAAAGTCAAATTAAAATCTACTCTCCATTTCCAACCTGATATTATTTCATAACCCTTGTTATTCTGAATATATATATCAGAACATGCATCAAAATAAATTATCATTCAGCCTTGACCTTCAGTAATAGTATAATCCCCAATTGTTCCTATCTAAATAGCCAGGAAAAGAGCATAAGAGGAAATTACTTCTGCTATAGAAAATGTCTCACTGTAGTGGGGTTTTCACTCATCATTAATTTTAGAAGTAGGGTGTGAAAAGCTACTGTAATTCTTACTTTACTTTGACAATGACTATGCAAGACTTTGCTTCGATCCTTTCGATCATTTTGAGTCTTTCATGTAATTTTGGCATAGTTTGTTGGTAACCACATATACACTCTCCACGGTAGCTAGAATATGTTGTACAAATAAAAATAAGGAATATTTCATCGCCTGTCTTTCCCAGTTTTTACCCAGGTTAAATATAATTCTTGCATTTGGAAGCATTAAATCAGCTCATTGAAAATGAGAAACATTCTAAGGGTATCATGAGAGAACTTTTAAAGTATTCATTTTGGTGCTTCAGTATAGAATTTTAAGGAGCGAGTGATTCCAAATGATATTACTGTTATTTCTTAGGATTTTAGGATGTTGTAATCAGTAGAATATATGGCTCCAAATTGTAGAACCTCAGAACACAGGCTGACATTTTCAAACATTTTGTTACTTGTGAGGAGGAAGAGCATCATGCCTTTCTCTGTGATATGTTTTCTCTCTGTGGGCCTAATAAAGAAATATTCGTACAACAATAAGCAAAGGAAGATGTTGAGATTGCTGTCCTTCAGGAGGATTAAAATGACAGCTGGAAGTGAAAGCAAATAGAGCTTGAGAAAGTTAAGTCTTTTCATTTGCTCATGAAATATGGACTCTTTTGGCTACGTGTAGATAGTGGGACTATTTCGGGATACTTTCCAGTATCCTGAAATAGCAATTCTATTTTGGGATACTTTCCAGTATCCCGAAATAGCAATTCCATGTCTTTAAACACATTCGTTGTTTCGAAATATATTTCAAAATAACGGGCATGCTATTCCGGCATCCTTGTAACTCTCGATCCACAAGGGTTAAGGGACGTGTCAGAATTGCACTTTATTTTGAAATTTAGCACTGTGTAGACAGCACCAAATTTTGAAATAAGCTATTTCAAAATTACCTTGAAATAAGCTACACAATTTGCATACCACAAATTGCATAGCTTATTTCGAGATAAGGGTGCTGTGTAGCTTCTCGTTAACTTTTTTTGTCCATTGAATGTATAAGACAGCCATAGTACCTCTGTCCTGATGTTTGATTGCAGCTCTATTTCTTGTTAAGAAAAAACAGACTTTTCTCTCACTTTTTATTACCTTCTAGGTGGAAACAAGTCTTTTAAGCTTTCCTCTACATCTGGGATTCCATTCCATGTCTTGTCATTCAGTTTTGCTCATTCTGGTGATGTGCCTCACAAGTTTGTAATTGTCCGGTTCTGTTTTGAAAACTCATTCCCTATCCGTGACCTTCTTTTTCCAGTGAATACCAAAAATACCTCTTTCGTTGCACTCATTCATGTTATTGTACTTATGTTATTCTTCTCTGTCTCACATTGATAAACACTTACTGTGGGTACGTATAGGAAATAATAGTAAGTAAATCCCATTGTTAAATATTTGTTAAATTACATACCTACACAATTGTCACGCATCTGACATAACATACATGCTGATGGCCTTCTCCCACATTCTCACAGCCCAGACTCAATGTCATGGTCTGTAGTTGCAGCTCATGGCTGAATAGACAGACACACATACTTTTGTCTTGTTGCTGCCTCTGCTGGAACTAAGCCAAGAAGGAGCAGGCAAGAGGTGCAGCAGCCAGCAAAGGCAATGATGTCAGGGATATACGCTAAGAGGGACATCTAGTAAGCAGCCAACAGCCCACCTACCTCTTCCAGGTGCACTCCTGAAAACTCTTAGCTGCTGGCAGCTTCCACCCAGATAACCCCTGACAAACTTCAGTTACTCTCAGCTTCTATCCAGACACTTTCACAAACACACATTTCTTTTGCTATAGCCAAGCTTTTCCCAGATAACTTTTCCATTCAGCCCCTTTAATGGCCTCCAGCTCCCTCAGTATTCCAGCAAACTTCACCACAAACTGAATTTTCTCACACTCCCCCAGCCAGAACTACAGGGCTATGTCCTAATCCCAATATTGGGACATGGAACATTAATTTTAAGATAAAAATAGCCATATGCAAATTATTTGTTAATATGCAAATTGTTTAATAAACTGAGGTCACATAGGGTATGTCTACACTACAGAGTTAGTTCGAACTAACTTAGTTCGAATTAGTTAATTCGAACTAAGCTAATTCGAACTAACGCGTCTAGAACTAAAAACTAGTTTGAATTAGCGTTTTGCTAATTCAAACTAGCATGTCCACATTAAGTGGACCCTGAACAGGGCTTAAGGATGGCCGGAAGCAGTGCCGGCAGGACATCAGAGGAGGACTTAGAGCGTGGAGATGCTGTCTCAGGCTAGCCGAGGGCTGTGCTTAAAGAGACCCGACCCCCACCCTGGACAGACAGTTCTCAGGGGTGCCCCGCTTGAAAACCAGTCCTGGCTTGGACTGCCCGGAGTGCCCACACTGGGCACATCACACCACTCGGCCATCAGCCCGGCTGCACTTGCCGCAGGCTGCCATCTGGGGAGAGGGGGCAATTGGGGGGGCTGCAGGAGAGCTTCCACCCCCAGAAGCCCGCAGAGCCAGCCCAGTCCTCCCCATCGGGGGCTCGTACCCCATTCCTCCCTCACCTCCTTCCACTTACCCTTCCCTAGCCCCTTTTCTTGATGTACAAAATAAAGGACAATTGTGTTCAAAAATGGAATCTGTCTTTATTGAACAAAACTGGGGGAGACTGGGAAAAGGAGGTGGGAGAGGGGAAGAGAGAGGCTGGGAGAGGGGAGGGCAACTAAAATGATCAGGGGTTGGGAACAGGTCCCATACGAAGAGAGGCTAAAGAGACTGGGACTTCTCAGCTTAGAAAAGAGGAGACGGAGGGGGGACAGGATAGAGGTCTCTAAAAGCAGGAGTTGGGTGGAGAGGGTGCATACAGAAAAGTTCTTCATTAGTTCCCATAAAGAAGGACTAGAGGACACCAAAGGAAAGGAATGGGTAGCAGGCTTCAAACTAGTAACAGAAAGTTCTTCTTCACAAAGCAAAGAGTCAACCTGTGGAACTCCTTGCTGCAGGAGGCTGTGAAGGCTACAACTAGAACAGAGTTTAAAGGGAAGTGAGATCAAGTCATGGAGGTTGGGTCCATGGAGTGGTATTAGCCAGGGGGTAGGAGTGGTGTCCCTGCCCAAGGTTTGTGGAAGGCTGGAGAGGGATGGCACGAGACAAATGGCTTGGTCACGGTCTTCGGTCCATCCCCTCCAGGGTCCCTAGGGTTGGCCACTGTCGGCAGACAGGCTACTGGGCTAGATGGACCTTTGGTCTGACCCAGGACGGCCATTGTAAGCTCAGGGTCGGGGGTCTCAGTGGACCCCCTTGATTTTCATGCACACCTGCTCCTGGGTGGCCAGGCTGGCAGCTCTCCTGCCCTAGACGGCCACTTTCCTGTGCCTAGTGCGGAGATCGTGGACAAGGTCCATGATGTCCGCACTAGCCCAGGTGGGTGCCCGCCTCTTGCGGTCCCGGGCAAGCTCCCGGGAGCCGCCAGCCTGGTCCCGGGAAGAGGGGGAGGGCTGGGGGGCATCGGGTGGGTAGCTCGATCCGTGCCAGGTGCAGGGTCTGCTGGCTGGGTGCTGGCAGGCTTGCACCTGGCATGGGCACCGTAGCCAGCCCGTGCCCCTTTAAGGGTTCCAGGGCCGGGAGGGGGGCATAGAGTTTCCCTGGTGTTGGCCAGAGTCGCCACCAGGGAAAGCTGGGGAGGGCTAGCCTCCCACTAGTTCGAATTAAGGGTCTACACAGCCCTTAATTCGAACTAGCTAGTTCGAACTAGGCTTAATCCTCGTAAAATGAGGTTTTCCTAGTTCGAACTAAGCGCTCCGCTAGTTTGAATTAAATTCGAACTAGCGGAGCGCTAGTGTAGCGCCTATTAAAGTTAGTTTGAACTAACGTCCGTTAGTTTGAACTAACTTTGTAGTGTAGACATACCCATACAGAATTACATAAAACTTGATGAGTGTATAAATTAAATATGCTCTTTGCCACAATGGGTGTCATCAGTGAAGTCTGGCATTGTCAATGGGGAAGTTTGTGCCTGCCAGATGTCAGCCAAAATTTAGAACTGTAGCTTCCCCTGCCAGGAGCTACTGTTGTGGAACAGAGTTCACCCCCAAGTCTGTTGATGAGCAGCAGCCCTGACCCACATACAACTTGCCAGTAAGAGGCTTGCTCTTGGGAAAGGAGTGTGAACCTTGCAACCAACTCATCCTTTTTCAAATTTCTCGTCCTCAAATGCTTCTCCTGTCTGTGGATGGGAGGAGACGAAGGCCTAGAACCTTTCCCAAAAAGTGAACTGAGGAGAGAGAAATTGAAGAGGAAAAAATACTGTATCTCGAAAATGTAATGAAACAAATGGTTACCTCAGAGGGCAAGAGCAATTTTAAAAAAATGCTTTGTTAAACTTGACATACTCCATATTTGTTAAATATTAAGCGGTACAATTCAGTTAATGTTTGTTTTTAAGCACTTTTCAGTTGCTCTTGTTGCCCTCCCCACCCAACCCTCCATGTACCTTTTCTGTTTTGTGAATGGTTTTTTTTTTCCTTTTTCCAGAGCAGTAGTGAGTACCCATTCCTACAGGGAACAGAAAATGATGCCAATCTGATCTTCCAAATGAGCACTCAGCTCACTGTGGGAAAGTTTACTAAAGTTTACCTTAAACCTTCTAGTTTCCATAGCAAATAATGGTGTTATTATTTCTTCAGAGAAGGGAGTTTTGTATGTTCAGCTTTGCCATCCATTGTCCAAAACCAGGAGAGAAATTCCTGGCTGTGTTAGCATTACATTTATAAGAGGCTTGCTTCATTAAATAACCCAGTTGGAGTTAATTGCCATTTAATTCTAAACAAAATATCATCTCTTCTTATAGCTGTGAGGTAGTAGAGTTCATTGATACATGTATACATTTTTAAGTAAACATTGAATAGCTAGGAGCTGAACTTCTTGACTATCAAAAAGGCAGATTAGTGTCCAAACATCCCATTAATTGTTGACAAGATACTGGTTTGAGGAGAATGGGATGAAAACGGTGTAAGGCAAGGTTAATGTCAAAGTACAATGAATGTGCAGAATTGCATCATGTGCATACAAAAATTTACACAGTGGCTCTTTTGCTGCACAGAACAGTGCAAATAATTCCAGGGTAAGCTTACTGTACCAAAGAGGTCGAGACAAGTGCAGACTTATTGAATGAGAACGCTGTTGGAGATCTAATTCCATTACTCTTAGTAGAAATCAGTGGACTGTGAGGGACTGCTCAGGCACATCAATACCTTACAAGAAAAGTGGAGGACAGTACAATATTTACATTATAAGTTCCATAGGACTTCTAAGGCTCTATGACAGAAGTTAAAATAGCTAGACAAATAGCAGCATAGTGTGTTAGCTTTTCTATGCACAGCTGCAATCGTAGAAAGCAGAACAAAACTGATTACTTACTAGATCAGTGACCATTGTGTTCAAGAGTTCAATTCAAATAAACGTCCCAAAGATTAGGGGCGGAATCCAATGTTCCCTCTAATTTTTTCCATCCATACGTGGAATACATTGTATGTGAGTTGAGGCATGTGTAGATGTGCACCACCATTGGAAACACATGTGGCTGATTGTGGGTGGCTGAGGGTCCTCTGCTAATCAGCTGGGCAGCACCTGAATCTCTCCTGGATGACTACCAAAGTGCACAGCTTAGCAGGAACACTGGTGAAGTCCATCATCCCCATAAAGTCAATGGCAAAAGTCCCATTGACAGTGGTATGAAATAATATTAATATCTCTGTTTTACATAAGGGAAAACTGAGGTGTGACGTGGTCCTAAGACCAACAGTGAGGCATTGGCAGAGCTGTGAATAGAACCTAATCTCAGATCTGATTCCCCCTTACATTTATAGGAGGAAAATTATCTGTGACTGTAGAATATCCAAGTAATCAGCTTTCTATATATGTGAATAACACTCCCCCCCCCCCACCACCACACACACACTGTAGTATAACCCTTATGTTTATCAAGAAAAATGATATAATTGTTCTCTTAGAATTCCCAGCATATTGACAAGATTCACTTTACTTGTAATACACCAGGCCTGATTTCCCCCTTTGGGTCAGATCTTGCTCCCATACAATTTAATGGCAAAACTTCTACTGATTTCAGTGGCACAGGTTCCACTTTATTCCACTGTTTTATACTGATGTGACTCCAGAGTCTTAAAATTGAAATTCCTTTGGTGTAAACTAATACCATACAATGAGAAATATTTTAGCAATTCAAAGTAGTAAAGGGATATTGTTTTCTGTGACTAGCTGCTATTTAAAGGAATTACAGGGTCAGCGAACAAGGAAGAGGAAATGTATCATTCCTTGACTCTGGAGTTGTGAAAGCCTTTTCAAACCTCAGTTCTAACTTGCAAGAGAAGAGCAGATATAGGTGTTTGATCAGTTTCTGTTTGATATATGATAGGTGTGAGCGCCCATGCAATTGCTAAAGATAGCAGTTGGCTCGTGGTAAATGATCAGAGTGGGATCTTCCTTGACTATTTTGTAGGTGTTTTTTCATCTTGGACAGCCTTCTGATGTTCAAGAAGTCACTTAAGCATGTAAGAAGCAGAGTTTAATGAGCTGGAACCGTCTACATGAGCTAATGCTCTGGCAAATTGTTGACCCACCTAGCCTTATCCAGAATATTTTTAGCTTGTATAAAGTGGATAATTGGTGTGAGATTTGACATGCCGTATCTAACTATTTGTTTTATTTTCCTCATGGAGAAGTCACAAAAATGTTCAGATATGCTGTGTAACAGAATTCCCCTTACTGCGGAGCATTTGTTATATTGATAAGTATGGCTCAGTTTTGATTTCAGAATACTTCACAAATGAATAGGGTCTTCATATCTATTTCACTGCATTACATTTAATGTAATCCTTGGTTATTTCTGTCCTCCTCCCCACCCTCCCTTTTTTAATTTGAGGATTGATACAGGAACAGAATCATTTACATTGTAAATAACATAACAACTGCTCATTAGTGTGATCACTTTTGCTTGCTTTCAACAGGTTTGATTAGTTTTAGTCACTGACCATTTAAAAACTGACATTTAATCAATAGGGAAGCTAAAATACTGAATGAGATTGATGAGGAAAGAGCTGGTAGATCCTTGGTAATTAAAAATTACTAAAGGTTTCCTTTAGATGGTATAGGGCAGTGATTCTCAAACTTATTTGCTCACATCCCCCTTCTTTCGGTCTGTAGTAGTTTACTACCTCGCTCTCTGCTACACAAGGACATACAGCATGCCAATCATTTTTAAAAAACCATACCTCTCACTAAAAATTAAAAACAGCAAAGCATTGATTCAAACAGATCCAGAGGTCCATTGTAATAAGAGGAAAACCAAAACTGCAGTTGTGGTCGATACTGACAATTAAATGTGCACCCCACGTGGTAGCAAATGGATTAACATACGGATGGCAAAAACTCTAACTAATGCTGTGCAAGCTTAACTGAAATCTGTCAAAATGCACAGTGCCATCTACAGTTAAATGCATAGTGCTTTCTGAGGACCTGATATGTCTAGAGGACTCCATTGTGCTAATTATTCACTGTTGTGGGTAAAATGTGGGCAGTAAGGTTTTTTTTTCCCCTAAAGCTTCTCATGCTCCCCACAGAGATGATGCATAGTGGGAAGGTCACGACTCTCCCGATAATTTACTGCTTGGCTGATACTGAGCATGCTCAGTAACACTAAAAGCAGCTGCCCTCTACACTCACTGTCGGCAAGTACAGGTCATCTCTGCTCCCTCAAACATTCCATGTCCCTTTAGAGAGTCCATGCCCCAATTTGGGAACCTCTGCTAGAGGATGCTACTATGATCTCCTGCTGATCATACAGGCAATCTCCTGATAAATGAAGGAACCATATTCCAATACAGGGCTGGGCAATAATTTTTGATGGGTGAGGAGCATTCAAAGGATTTGGTAAATGATCAAGGGTTGCACTGATATTAATGTAGGAGATGTGAGATCTGGGATGGAAGATGGGTGCAGGAAGGAGCTTAGGTGCAAATTGGGGTGCAGGAAGGTTGTATGTTCTGGAAGGGCGTTTGGGTGAAGGGGGGTTGTAAGCTGGAGCAGGAGGGGATGCAGGGACTGGGAGTGGGTGTGGGTATGGGCGGAGGAGAGGATTTTGACCTGGAGGGGAGGGGTGTAATAAGGGGTTCAGGGTCTGAACCTGGGGTAGTGGTGCAGGGGGTTTGGCTGTGATCTGGGGCAAAGGATTGGGGTGCAGAGTCTGGGAGAGGATATGAGTGCAGGAGAAGATTCTGGGCTGGAGAAAGGGTTCAGGGTCTGGGAGGGGTTTGTGACTTGAGGTCAGGGTATAGAAGGGGTATAGGGATTTGGGTTGACACTTGGGGCAGAAGATTGGGGTACAGGGTGTAGGAGGGGTACAGGGATTTGGGTTGTGAATTGGGGCAGAAGATTGGGGTACAGGGTTATTGAGGGTTTGGGGGAGAGAGGGACTGGGGTGCCAGAGGCAAGCTCTGGTCTGGAGGTGCTTACCTACGCGGCTCCTGGCCAGAAGCCCAGCAGTACCTTCAGGCTTCCCTGTCTTTCACACTGCTGCATGCTGCTCAAAACGGCATGCTGTGGGGGGCCATGTGTGTGTCTGAACACCGCAAGCCCTCGTGTGCTGCCTGTCCTGCAAATATGTCCCATGCAGCTCCCATTGGCCAGTTTTCAGCCAATAGGGGCTGTGAAATTGTGTTGGGGCAGGAACGATGTGTGAAGCTTCTTTCTCTCCTACAGCATGCAGCAGTGCTCAGAGAAGCACAGGACTCCTGCAGCCAACCACTTTGAGCAGCATGTGGGGGCGGAGCAGGCAGGGAACCTGCCCAAGGTTCCCACGGGGCTGTGGGCCATATTTTGCCCACCCTTGCTCCAATAGCTGCTAACCTCCAGTATTTTACCTATCACAATGAATAAGGAATAAGCACTTCATATAAACTTCTTCATGCCAATCATTCCTTCTCAAATTATTATGTAGAGCTTTTGCAAGCTTGTCAAAATACTGTATAGGTGTTTAAAATGTAGTAATTTGGGCGATTTATTTTATAGAATGTCAAATATTTTTCTTTCTACAATGTTTTTATTCATTATGAAAATGTAATATTGTCCCTACTGTTATCATCATATGATTTTCACATACATATCCAGATTACATTATAAATATTGTGTAAAAGTTTGGTACCTAGGCACATGAGATAATATTTGTTATATAAAAACTATAGTAATGCTACCAAAAATCTTGATTGGAGAGAACTGGTGGTTTAAGCTACAGGTTCAGACTCTCTAAAGCACTCTGGAGAAGGATGAAGTCGTGAATGAGTCAAGTCAGCTCTTCATTCTGAGTGCCATTCATATTATGAGGTTTGGGTGCATTGCAGGGATTCTCAATGTTCTTCTTTCTGAAGCTTCCCTTACATGTTCTAAACACTCCATGGCCCAGCTGTGCCACAACAACCATTTTTCTGCATACAAAAGTCACGGCTGGCATTAGGGGACAGCAAAGAAGGTGATTATTTCATGCCACAGCGGGCACTTCAAAGCTAAGTTGCTCAGGCTTTGTCTTCAGCACCTGGTGGTGAGACTCGGGGTTTTCACTTTCTGCCTGGGCCCTACCTAGTCTGACATCAGGCATGCTTGGCAATAGGGGTTAAATGGCAAGCATACTGGTAAGCCTCATGCTTAGAAGCATGCTCACCAGTTAACCTGGCCTTGACAGTTAACTCCGGCAGTGGCCAGCCAAGCAGGGCAAGAGCAGCCACGTTGGGACCTGGGTTAAAACAGTTAACCAGTTAAGTGGTATCATTTAACTGGTTAACCATTTTAACATCCCTAATTGGCAGACCCTCTGAAATATGCTCAACAACCCGTGTCTCCCAGAAGGCTATGGACTACTGCTTGAAACCACCATATTGGATGAAAATCTTTACCTACATACTGCCTATTTTGTATGGGCATTGACAATTTCAACACAATATTTTGTTAGAAAAGTGCTTATTGTTGGGATTGACCCTGAGACCATTTTTAAATGGCTAATCCAAAACACCTTGTCCTGTTCTGTATCAAGTTATCTGAGATCCAAAATACTCAGTTTGACTTCAGATTTCATCGCTCAAGTTCCTTTATTTGGCGCACAGCAAACTTAGGCTGAATTAATCAGACTAAATCAGGGAGTGGTTTAGGGCGGCGATGGGAAATTTAGGCTAGAAAAATGGGCTGCATGAGGGTAGCAAAATTGCCATAACCAAGATGTTCTTCCAGGATAGAGTAATTTTGCTAACTGCAATTGTGTACCCTAGAATTTGCAGAGGTGTGCTGATTGAACTGTAGCAGTGCTTTGGATACAGAGAGAGCATGTGGCTCTCTCAGTCAGTGTTGTGCACAGTGAATATGCTCTTAATTTATGTGCATGTCACTTTAGTAATACTGGTAGGAAAAAAACGATGTGGACAGGAACCAGAAGAATCTATCAACTCTGTGCGTCCACAAAAGTAACCAAAATGTCTCGTGGGCCAAACATAGAACCCTATTATGCTGCAGGTTGCCTACCACTGGTTCCACACTGGTACCACACATCCAAAATTACACTGAAAACCTCTTCCTTTATTTACATTTATATGTTACATTGTATTTATTACACATTTTAGGGATTGTATCACACATTTTGGGATTAGTATAATTACTTTGCAGGAGCCAACTCCTGCACAGCATGTTCTGTCCATGTATTGTCCACTTTCTACCTACTTTTTACTTCATCTCTACATTCCTAAATTATCTTGTTCGTTGTTAGAAAATGGACCAGTGGGTGTTCTCTGTCTTATCTTGGCTGGCTCAGACATTCTGTTTTTTAGCCTGCTGTCTTATTTATTTTACTTAGCACAAATTTTATGTTTTCAGTCTAATGATCTGATTGCTTCCCTAATTCTATATTGCAAGAAATAAGACCTCCTATTGTGTGTTAATTGCTCATGTCAGACCAGGCCTCAGATACACTTATTATTAATGACCTTGGCCAACCCTTCTCCTTTTCCACAATGGTTATATAACATGTTTTGAGCACTCGGTGGGTTTTCAGTGGGGTTGTAATTATATGGGTCCAGATTTTGTCTAGCACTTCCACAATGTAGCAATATGTTTCTAACTCTTTTCAAAGAAAGTCTCAATGACAAGGTGGAAAAACGGCTAGCACAGTGATTCTCAAAGTTCATAGCACTGTGATCTCCTTCTGAAAACAAAAATTACTACATGACCCCAGGAGTGGGAACAGAAGCCTGAGCCTGCCCAAGACTTGCTACCCTGGGTGAGGTAAAGCTTCCAAAGGGCTTCTGGAATGGACAAGGGGCATGTAATCTTAGCGGCCAGTCCCCCCATTCAGGGCTTTGGGGCAGAGAGCTTCGTCTTCACGCGGTTGGGCTCAGACTTCGGCTTTGGCCCTGGGCCCCAGCAAGTCAACACTGGCCTCCCACTTTGGAATCCTGACCAAGTTTGAGAATCTTTTCTAGCAGTTCCATCATTGCTACCATTGGTGAAGCTGAAATGGTGGCATCTACCATAGGGAGTTTTAAACCATTGTAGGCAAGGCTCTACTGAAACAGAATTCTTATTATAGTCATCTTAAGCTCGCACTGCTCAAGATGCTACTTCTGGTCCTCCAGTGATTTTTGCCTTAATATCTTCTTCTGCTGTTACCAATGCATGAGGGGCATATATTAGATCTTTACATTCCTTGATGAGAAAAATCTATTATATTACTGACTAAAAGAAATGTGTTTGTGCAATGAAAAACACAAGTAGAAAAGGAAAGCTGCTTGCCTGGGCTTGATGGAATGCATGCATCAGGAAACACTGTGGAGACATTGTTTAAGAATGGTTCATTCTAATAAAATTATATCCATAAGGGGCTGGTTTCAAATCTGGATAGGTCACAAGTGAAACAAATTTGGTGGGCTCAGCTAATCCCTTCACTATTTATCCACATCACACACTCCCTGCACAATTTGATAAAACCCAGCATTATTGACTGTCTCTCTTCAGTAAACTCTCATAATTGAAATAACAGGGTATTTCATCTCACTGAGGTATATAGACAGACTTATGTGAGAAGTATGTCCCCTACACCAAAATGGCTGGCCGTGCTATAAACCCTCACTTTCATATATACATTTACCTTGCTTACAAAATAAATAAGCATACGCTGTAATAT
Source organism: Pelodiscus sinensis (assembly GCF_052426305.1). Taxonomy (NCBI): domain Eukaryota; kingdom Metazoa; phylum Chordata; order Testudines; family Trionychidae; genus Pelodiscus; species Pelodiscus sinensis. Next base: position 49,371,315 of record NC_143056.1, on the reverse strand, counting down.
TTCCAAGGCTTAGTAAGTAAGATTATCTGAGTCATAAGTGCCTATTGTGCAAGCTACAAGTACTAGTCTGATTTGTTTAATACACTTCCCAAAATTTAAAAAACACACTCTCCGAACACACCATAAATCAGCTTTCTTTGGCTGTTTGTGCTTTCTTCTTATGACTTGTTCTGTGCTCTTTTCCCAGTCCTCATGCTCCTCCTCAGTAGTTTGATCATATTCTGCATGGGAAGCTTTGCTGAGATATTGTGTAATTAAAAACCAATTTTCATAATTTGCATGGGAAGGCATTATAATATATGTGACGTTAACTAGAAAACTATTTTAAATTCCAAGTGTAACAAATAATTAGAGACTAAGACCTGAAACTTATTGAGGGACCACATTCACTCTCTGGATACCTCTGGTTCTTACTGATGGAAACCAAGCTTCAAGCTCCAAGGCTGTGTCTAGACTGCAGCCGCGTTCTTTCGAAATTAAATCGAAAGAATGCGGCTTTTCTTTCGACGGTGGTAAACCTAATTCCACGAGGAAGAATGCCTTCTTTCGAAAGTGCTCTTTCGAAAGAAGGCGTTCTTGAAAGCAAACAGGCTTTTTAGAAAGAGCATCCAGACTCACTTGGTGCTTTCTTTCGAAAAAGCGGCTTGCTTTTTTCGAAATTCCACGTGTAGTCTAGACGCTCTCTTTCGAAAGAGGCTTGCAGTCTAGACATAGCCCAACAGAAGAAAATCCACCAGCACTTGCCACTTACAAGACCCCGAGGACTCAATTCAGACTAATGTGGTCCAGAATGTGATGGGACTGGCAAGGAAAGGAGCAGACTGGCCATAAGGGAGATGCACTGATTCAACTGGCACATTTTCATGTATTATAAAGATGAACTGCTGTTCTCCGCTGGTTGGGCTCTTTTAAGGCCAGATTTTAAAGCTCCTTTTCTCCACAATGGACACCCTGCTTCCTTGTGCTAGTGGGAGATCAACAGCTGTATCACTGTTGATGAATTTCCTCTGGGATGAATTTCCCTTTCTGGTCTAGATGCTCAGTACGTTTAAGGGGAATAATTCTACCTGTGTTTATAGGCAGAAAAATGGCTTGATATTCATTCCAGTGTAATTCACATGTGAGATACAAGTGAGACTTTATTTGAAAAATGCTAACATTTTATAAAATAGATTTTGAACAAAAGCTAAAATGTATTTTAGAGAATGAAAGCCAATTTCATGGTCAGTGTTCAGTGGCGTAGTTAACATAACTGTCGCCCTATTTACTTTTTGAAAGGTTTCACTGAAAACTTTTCACAGTCCACTGTTGGAATATATACAAAATAGGAAATAATCATAAAAAAGTTAACAACAACATAACTTTTGGCAGCTAAATTGGCACCCCCCTTAGTGTGGCAAAACTCTCTGATGAGAGAGAGAAGCCTTGTATTTTATGGTGATTTGCCTGTGGAAAAAAATACGAAATGAGGAGTGTTTATTCTTATGATGTATATAAGTTCTATTGAATAGTATGGAGTGCAAAAGGCAGCAGGGAAAACAAACAAAAGGAATGCAAAGTAGTTTTTTTTTAGGGCTCAAGAATCAAACATAGTTTATGAAATAGTTAAATTCAATTCTAAGGGTGTATCTAGACTACCTAGTTTTGTCGACAAAAGTGGACTTTTTCGACAAAACAATACCAGCGTCTACACTACCGCGGAGTTCTGTCGACATAACGTCGACAGAACTCGGTTTTGTCGACGCTGGTATACCTCATTTTACGAGGCATAACACTTTCTGTCGACAGAACTCTGTCGACAGAAGGTGTTATTGCCTGTAACACTGCGTCCAGACTACGGAGTTCTGTCGACAAAGCGTCTTGCTTTGTCGACAGAACTCCATGTGTCTGGACGCAAATTGTCGACGGAAGTTTTGTCGACAGTATCTGTCGACAAAACTTCCGTCGACAAAACGCGGTAGTCTAGACGTACCCTAACTATGGTGGAATGAAAAATCTGGAAATATTTCTTTTGATGTACAGGGTAATTTTTTGTCATTTACACATTTCCATTTAGCCTACTCTTATTTATACAAACAATTTTTTTTAAACCACCTGCATTTTTAAGTCTGGAACAGAAGGATTTATTTCATATATTAATGTTGCAGAGTAACTAAATGCCTGATGTTAATAGAATTTCTGAGGGTGGATCTACACAGCAAGGCTTAACTCGAAATAAGCTACGCAAATGGAGCTACATCAATTGCGCAGATTATTTCGAAATATCTTATTTTGAAATTGGGAGCGTCTACACAGTTCTTCTTTTAAAATAGAGCACTCTTCCCCCAACTTCCCTTATTCTTCATATAATGAGGGTTACACGAGTCGGAGTAAGAAGTCCTCCAGCTTGACAGTGTTTTGACATTATGTTGAAATAACTGCCAGCTGCATAGACTCAGACTAAGTCCATTTCAAAATAACATTAATTATTTTGAAATAATGTTGCTGTGTAGACGTACCCTAAGTGAAAGAGAAAAGGGAATGCTGCTATGCAGGATACTTGCTATGTATTCTGTGTGTTAATTGGTAAGAAAATGCTGAATGCGTAGATAATAATTTACCATTAGTGATATAAGCAATAATAATGTGATAATTCCCCTCCCACTTTTTTGAGGTGGCTAGTTCATTTGATAATGTTTAGTACCAATTTTCAGTTGTGATTTAGGTCAATATGGCTATGGCTATGTCTATAATGTGCAAGAAATATGCAAATGAGGCGAAGCATGGACTATCGCCATGACTCATTTGCATAATTGAGTGGCCACTTTTTGCGCAAGAGGCTTTTGTGCAAGAGCCGTTCTTCCTGAAAATATGTAGAAGAACAGCTCTTGCACAAGAGGGGTTTTGCACAAAAAGGAGCTGTGTAGATGGCTCCTTTTTGCGCAAAAGCCTCTTGCGCAAAAAGCGGCCACTCATCAATTATTTAAAGAAGGCGTGGTGATGTTCCACGCTTTGCTTCATTTGCATATTCCTTGCACAAAACAGCGCAGTATAAGCATAGCCTATGTGTATTTTTGTAGCCTTTGAGTATCATTATAGGTATAAGGTCTTGTACATTTAGCATTAGAATTGTGTTTATTTCTGGTAAGTAGTCTGTAGTTTTCAAGGTGCTTTTGCATTCCAGTGAGATCTGTGGGCACTTAACCTACATTAGACCTAAGAGGTCTGAGGGTTCTTCAGAAGACAATGAATTTCAAGATACTTTCCTTCAGGATGTGTCAAGGGCAATACAGACAAAAGACTGATGTCTCCTTTAACAGCTTGATAAGCATCTCAGGATATTCTTCAGGAATCAGTACTGTTTCTACAAGGTACTGTATTCCCATTCAGCATAATATGGCTGAATATGTGCACTGTATGTGACAATAGTGAAGACTTATCTTTGCCCTGAGGGCTAAGTGCTGTAACACTTCTCAAGTGATAGGTTTGATAGAAGGGATAATTCAGAGGCGATGAGCAGCTAACAAGTCCCATTAAATATGTGTAGGAATTAAAAATGTGGATCTATGTTTATCTTGGTTTCATTTTATAAGTTTCAAAGACCTATTTATTTCCAGCATCAAAATTGCTTGTAAAAGTAAACTAAAAATCATCGCTGTATTGACCATTTTGTTTGCGTTGTTCTGTTGAGGCATCTTCCCAACTGAGTTCCTTATTGAATTGTATTTCTATGAGGGTATTGTAGGTTACCAGCACATTTTTATAGCATACAAAAGATATGCCATCTGAATTTTCAATGCCTTGCATATTGTTCCCATAGAAAAAAAAAATCTTTGAAATACTGAATAAATCAAAACAGAAACATTTGCCTCTTGCTACTGGTGTTATTTTCCTGTACGTTTATATTTTCTAAGATAGCTTGTCCAGCCTGACTTACTGATTTGATTAATTTATAATAAAAACATACTTTTTAAAACCTCCTGCTGCATTTCTGACTACAACAGAAGGCTCTCTCTCGCTTTTGCTCTCGCTCTCTCGCTCTCTCTCTCTCTCTCTCACACACACACACACACACACACACACACACACACACACACACACACACACAAATTCAAATATAATGCATTGTTAAAGCAGTATATATACACAAACATCTGTGTATATACACACAAACCTTTTGGTCTCAATCAGACTCTCAATTTGACACAGTCTTATGATAAAATCTATAAAACCTATAATATACAATTTTTTAAAAGAGAATTTAAACAGAAATTGGTATGAGATGTGCTATTAGTTTTTGTTCAGATATTTTCAGAGTTTCAGTTACAGGAAAATATAATTATTACCCCTCTAGCTGGAATCAGTTTCCAGCAATTTTGGTTTGTTTTCCTTGCAGTAGCCCTTATTTGAAATAGTGTAGCTATAGTGCATAGTTCACCTTCAATTTGATGCAGTCAGATAGGAACATCTCTGTTGGTAAGAAATTTTGCTCTTTAAACGACTGTAGCATTACACTATGGTGTTATGTGGAGTAGAACACATTTGTTTAAGTGAATTTTGGCTGCTAAAAGCATTCAGCAAGGGTAGCAGATGCATGGGTATTTGGTCACTAGACAAATACATTAGTTGGACAGAAGTGCTGACACTCCTTCAGAACTAAATCCAAAAAATTGTGATGAGTGCCCATTGATATGAAGTAATAACATTGGCATGAAATGGTTAAGAAATATTCCCCACACAGCTTTGCTTAGGCATGTCATAACTGTTAATTGTGCCCAGTCATGATAAACCACATGAGACTAGGATGAGATCACTAAACTCATCTCACTTATCTCATATTAGTAATAGAAATGTAGCCGTGTTAGTCTGGTGTAGCTGAAGCAAAATACAGGACTATGTAGCACTTTAAAGACTAACAAGATGGTTTATTATTCTAATAAACCATCTTGTTAGTCTTTAAAGTGCTACATAGTCCTGTATTTTCTTTATCTCATATTGTAATTGAGGATTTGAAGGGAGATCTTTAGGGGTAAATCTACTGACATTATTCCGAAATAACAAAGTGCTTGTCTACACTACAATCCATAATGTTGAGCTGGAGGACTTTTTACTCCAAATCGTGGTAACCCTCATTTCACGAGGAGTAAGGGAAGTTGAAGGAACAGTGTTATTCCTTTGAGTTCCTGCTGTGTAGTCAGCGCTAAAAGCCGAGTTAAGATATTTCGACTTAAGCTACACAATTGACTTAGCTGAAATTGCATAGCTTAAGTCGATTTTAGCCCCGCTGTGTAGACATACCCTTGAGAAACCTAGCTTTTGGAGAATTATCTTATATCTGTCTTTCTAGGACCTGTGGAGTATTTTGTGCTATTTGACAGAAAGAGAGGTTATGAAATTGAAAAAATAAGGAGTCCAACATGAGAAAAGAGAACAGAGAAGGATGTGTACCCAAAGGAAATGAGATGAGAAGACAGAATAAGCAGAATAAACAAACAGGAAAGGCAGTGAGTTTGAGGAGGTTTAAAACAACCCTTTTTGTCAGTTGATAGTTTTGTGTTTGTGTTTGTATATACATATGCTTACATACACATTCACATAACAAGAAAGAGAGATTGCAGCACAAGCCCAACCCCCACTTCCAAAAAAAACCAGATCTATGATATCTAGAATTTATTCCCTTGCTCATGACCTTTCACAACTATCAGGTGTAAATGATTTTCTTTCACTTATACCCAGGCTACATTTGACGGTACTGTAGGTCTCAGGCAAGAATTATCAGCAGATAAACCTGCACTATCTCGAAGTCATTTATATACAAAAATAAATCTGTGAAATCTTTTTATGTGAAAGCCTTTTCTTTTTTCTTAACAATCTTTACTTTATACAGGCTTTGTTGCATTTTTCAAATAAAAAAGGCATTTTTAGAAGGATTTTTGAATTTCTTATAAGTATAGAACTGCTATTATGATAGTACTACTATTCTAGTTCTTGTAAGAGTCATTTCAGAACATACTCAGCTTTTCCAAGCTGAAATTGTAAAATAATGAAGGAAGCCATTGGTGAATTAAACAGCTTGTTAGTCAGGGAGGATCAGTGGATTGAGTACTCCAGAGGCTCACTGTACAGATAGTGGCAATGAGATCAGGAAATTTTCATACTCCTGGTTACTGAATCTATATGAAAGCATTCTGCAAATGTAATAGAAGAAATAGCTTCATTTTGATGGATCAGTAATTTAGTAACTTTCATATCAGGGATCTTGGTCAGAATTTAGTTCAGCAAATGGTTCTGAAAGGATAGTTGTTATGGGATTATGTATGTCAGTAAGTGCAAATAAGACAGGGAGGCACTCTTGTGCACTTTATTGTGAACAGCACCCGGTGCCTCCAAACTAGTTTGCATAATGAATATTGTAATTTTGGTTCTATATAATCTTTTCCTTAATCCCTCATATTTCAAGTTTAAGGGGCTCAGAAATGCTACATCCATACAACCCTTTGCTCTAAGAAGCAAAACAGTATCGCTACCATCCTCAGTCTGCGTTTCTTATTTTAAGAATTCTCTATGGCTTTGCTCCATCCTACTTCTTTGACTTGTCCACCTACTCTCTCTGCCTGGTCACTCAGTTCTTCCAGTCTTGATTCCCTCCCCAAACTTCTGACCTATTCTAGCTGGAGTCTGATCTTTCAGATTGCCTGTCCCCATTCCCATCAACGCCCCCTCCCACACACACACATTCCAGCTTCATCTCTCTAACTCCTCAGTATAAAACCTCTCATTTCTCAAATTAGCTGTCTCCAGGCTGTGAAGGTTTCTTAATACAGTTTTATGCAGAAGCGAGACAAAAATAAATGTTTTGTATTATTCCAAATTCCCAGTCTGTTGTTATGAGGAGGCAGCTGGTAGAGTTGTCTTTCTTTCTTAGTAGTAAATATGTCACACAAAATGTGTTGCAAAAATAAGTACTTTAAATAAAAGTAGAACAAATACACAACACTTCTTATGTTTAAAGAAAATATTTAAAGAACAGCAGGATTAAGAGATTCTTTCTTCCTAAAAAATAAATATATAAATATTCTATAGTAATCATTTTTTAGTCAAAAAGAATGAAAGTCAAAATGTGACAAAATGAAACATCGTCTTTTAATATGGGAGAAGACAGGTTTATGTGACTTTAAATGGGATAATTGTGACATGATATGATTATAGTCAGTCTTCACTTAAGTTATGCATGACTAAATGAGCATGAAGCTGACATATATTGTTATACTCCACCAGAGGGCAGTAGGAAATCTCGGGGCCGAGGTATATTAGGATCAGTATGAGAGAAACTGCACTGTATCTTGACAGGAAGAAGAAGAACTAACAGAGGAATTCAGATCGGTAAACTCAGTCACTTTTTATGAAGTCTAAATTTCTCATTCTCTGTTTTTGTACATCACCTGTACCAAGTGAAACATACTTCAGTAAAGAACTACTGCCACACTGACCACAGGTGGAGTGTTTATTTTTAATGTGTTTATTTTTAATGAAGCAAAATACAGGACTATGTAGCACTTTAAAGACTAACAAGATGGTTTATTAGATGATGAGCTTTCGTGGGCCAGACCTACTTCCTTAGATCAAATAGTGGAAGAAAATAGTCACAACCACATATACCAAAGGATACAGTTTAAAAAAATGAACACATATGAAAAGAACAAATCACATTTCAGAACCGAAGGGGGATGCGGGGGGGGGGGGGGAGTAGATGTCTGTGAGCTAATGATATTAGAGGTGATCTCCCAGAGCCTCTCGAAGTTTGGTATCCTGTTCTAGTATAGGCTGTAGTTTATTGATAATTTGTTGGACAGGTTTAAGTTGGGGGTTGTAGGTGATGACAAATTCAAGAGGCTCTGGGAGACAGACCCATAGTCTCCTATAGACAACCACCTAACCTCAAGATGATTCTTACCAACAACCACAGGACATACCACACTAATACCAACCCTGGTACCTTCCCTTGCAACAAACCCCGTTGCCAGCTTTGTCTACATATTCACTCTGCTGATACTATTATTGGACCTAACCAAGTGAGTTATAAGATCACAAACACATATTCCTGTGCATCCAGAAATATAATTTATGCTATCGTACCGAAAGTGTCCATCTGCTATGTATATTGGACAAACGTCTCAGACACTTCGCCAAAGGATCAATGCCCATAAAACAGATATTAGACAGGATCACAAAGAAAAAACTGTTTCTTTCCATTTTCAACCAGAAAGGACATTGTCTCAACAACTTACTCACCTGCATCCTGCTTCAAAGACCTTTCAAATCTGCACTTGAAAGGGAATCCTCTGAACTATCATTCATGCTAAAATTCGACACTTTACGCCTCGGTCTCAACAAACGATCTAGTTATCTTACCCATTACAAAGATAGCTTCCCCAATTATCACCTCTAATATCATTAGCTCACAGACATCTACCTCCCCCCCCCCCACATCCCCCTTCGGTTCTGAAATTTGATTTGTCCTTTTCATATGTGTTCATTTTTTAAAATTGTATCCTTTGGTATTTATGGTTTTGACTATTTTCTTCCACTATTTGATCTGAGGAAGTGGGTCTGGCCCACGAAAGCTCATCATCTAATAAACCATCTTGTTAGTCTTTAAAGTGCTACATAGTCCTGTATTTTGCTTCAGCTACACCAGACTAACACGGCTACATTTCTATCACTTTATTTGTAATGACTTCATTTATTAAATCCATACCAATTCACATAGCATGAATATCATAAAGGAGGTATTTCTGCTAGAACAGACATTATAGAAAGGGCACCCACATTTTGCAAAACCAAGAGCCACTTGGCCATATGCCAAGAACTCAAATACCACTTTGTTTGATCCAAGTAATGTCTTGTTTACATAACTTTTGTATGAGATTAAAATGTGTATGTGCTACTTGTGAGCCAAATACAGGACTTCAGATTGTCTAGGTAGGCTCAAAATGTAATTGAAATTACCCATCTCTGCTATGTGTTTCTAATGTGGGCAGACCACAGAGATACTTTTTGCCCAGCTGTGCATTAGGCAGTACCTGACCCTTAAACATCAGTGTTGTTTTTCTGGGAAAGGCCTTGTATTTGTGCTCTGTGTAGAACATCATATTTTGGCCAGTAATTACAATTAACTTTGTTGCACAATGTATTGGTTAAATACATACCTGTATGGATGCCCTATTTGGAAGAGAATGAGAGGACTTCTCAAATCCACTGTGTTTTTTCACAGTCTTCTACTGGATAGAAGGTTAGATCAGCCTAGTCTTTACTACCCCTTAATGGTTGAAAATTACTTATTCTAGGTCTTAATATGACTTCAGTATTATTTTGTCATGTGTTAGAAACTCATATTGTATGGGCAGTGGCATTCCTCACAAGTTGTCTTTTTATGGTCTAGCAAATGACTAGTTCAGCTCTATGTGTGATGCCATACATTTATTGTTTTGCATCATTCTCTTAAAAAACAAAACCCATAGCTAAAGTCCTCAGACACTCCGTTGGCTGTTGCAGAAAGGCTCTTACTCCAAACTGGGGGGAGGGAGACATGCACACATCACTGGGGTAAAACCCATTAACACAGGCTGTGCTATTTGAGTTAAAGAATCCCCTTTGCTTGTAGGTAATAATATTAAGCCTTGTATGCTCTGTAGATCAGTTCAATAGGGCAATACATAGATGCAGTTGAGCAAGCCTATCATTCTCTCCCAAAGAGGGCAGTGAGGTAGCTATACATTTAGCCAGTGCATTACACAAAAGGGTTATTTGTAATAATTGGACTTTTATTGAAACATTAAGGTTTAATTGACAATGAGCTGAGCCAAAACCCCAGATCTGAGTAGCCTCAGACTTAGACATTTTGATTGATGTCAGAGCTTTGTGTTACGCTGAGATTATGGATACGGCTACAAGGTACAGAAGAGGTCTCCACAAGCAGTATCTGAATCACTCAACATGGATGCAGTGAGATCACTCCTAGAAAACATATTGTTACAATTACAGCAGCCTCCCATATCTTGCATGTTAGAATGTAAATATAATATTTGGAGATATCCATAGTCAGGAGAGAGAATTTTTCTGTCACCTCCACCTTTTCACCTTGTCTTAGTTCCAGAAGATAAATTTATAGGTAATGGTTATGTTTGTTGGAGCCATGCTGAATGATATATTACCTCAGGTGAATAAATTGGCTAAGGCGATTGTGGAATCTCCATCAGTGAAGATTTTTAGAGCAGGTTAAACAAACACCTGTCAGGAGTGGTCTAGATGGTGCTTGGTCCTGCCAGGTGTGCAAGCCACTGGACTTGATGGTCTCTAGAGGTACCTTTAATTTCTATGATTCCATGAAAGACAAAATCTTGGATTCATTTGCAGCCACGTTCCTTCCAGTATATAACGGTATGTCTAGACTACATGCCTCTGGCGACATAGGCATGTAGATTAGGCTACCCGGCATAGGAAAATGAAGTGGCGATTTAAATAATCGCTGCTTCATTTAAATTAAAATGGCTGCCACGCTGAGCAGATCAGCTGTTTGTCGGCTCAGCGCGCTAGTCTGGCCGCTCTGCGGTCGACATCAAAGGCATTTGTCGACTGTCCCGTTATGCCTCATGGGATGAGGTTTACCAAGGCAGTCAACAAATGCCTTTGATGTCGACTGCGGAGCGTCCAGACTAGCGTACTGAGCCGACAAACAGCTGATCGGCTCAACACAGCAGCCATTTTAATTTAAATGAAGCGGCGATTATTTATATCACTGCTTCATTTTCCTATGCCGGGCAGCCTAATCTACATGCCTCTGTTGGCAGAGGCATGTAGTCTAGACATACCCTAAGAGTGACTTTTTATCTAGTAGAGTATAACTGGGGACTACTAGGCTACGTCTACAGTGCACATTTATTTCAAAATAAGATATTCTGAAATAGCTTATTTGAAAATAGCACATCTACACTGCAAGGAAGTCTCAAAATTCGTCCAATGCAAGCTTCCCTTATGTGGATGTGCTATTTCAATTTAGAGCCCCAGGAAGCACTGGCGAGGAATAATGAGTCTGGTGAGGGGCTATTTCGAAATAGCAGAAGTGGAGCGTCTACACAGCCCCTATTCCAAACTAACTATTTTGGAATAGGCGTTATTCTTCATAGCATAAGGTTTCCAGAAGTCGGAATATGCCTCCCGTTATTTTGAAATTATTTTGAAATAATGCTATTGCTGTGTAGACGCTCTCATAGTTATTTTGGAATAATGGCTGTTATTCTGAAATAATTTTTCTGTGTAGACACATCCCTACAGTCCATACCTGCATATTGGTTGCATTCATTTGAATGTTGGTAATTTTATTTGTGGGATAAAATGTGAAGAAATTTCAGTTGTGTGCACAGACTTCTTTAGGGCATAGAAAAGTTGTTAGTTTGCTACTGCCTTTTTCTTTTTTGTTTTTAGCTATTTCTCAAGTGTACATAGAATCTAGGATGGGCAGTTTTTTATGCTTATACTAGCAGTCACCAAATGAAATTAATAGGTAGCAGGTTTAAAACAAACAAATAAGTTTTTCTTCATGCAGTGCACAATCAACCTGTGGAACTCCTTGCCAGAGGAGGTTGTGAAGACCAGGACTTTAACAGGATTCAAAAAAGAACTAGATAAATTCATGGAGGTTAGTTCTGTCAATAGCTATTAGCCAGAATGGGTAGGAATGGTGGTGTCCCTAGCCTCTGTTTGTCAGAAGCTGGAAATGAATGACAGCAGAGGGATCACTTAATGATTACCTGTTCTGTTCACTCCCTCTGGAGCATCTGGCATTGGCCACTATTGGAAGACAGGATACTGAGCTAGATGGACCCTTGGTCTGACCCAGTATGGACATTCTTATGTTCTTACATGCTGAAATTGAAATACAAATGAATATGTCACTCTAGCTGTGTCTCGTGATGGGAGAAATTATATTAATTCAAATACCTACAGTAAAACTAAGGTGTCTAATAGCACCTCAGCTCTTGGTAGCTAACAACCCAGTCCTACAAATAGCTGTGTGATGCTGAGACTTGCTCCTTTCATTAAAGTCAGGATCAAAGCAGATAGAGAAACAAAAATTGGGGAGGTAGCTAAAGCAGCTTTTCATTTTCAATTGATAAGGAGTTGTATTTAGCAACAATTTTTTTTTCTACAAGACAATCCTTTTTATAGTCTAAAATTAAGGGCACTTTGAGCTCCCATCCCTCTCAGTTTTCTGAGGGCCCTTCTCTCTTTGGTCACCAGGGGAGCCATAAGCATCTTTCAGCAGTTCTTGGTTGCTTCTTCAGCCTGCAAAACATTCAAACAACAGGGGGGGAAATCTCAAGAGTTGTCATGTAAAGGCAATGTACCGAAAGATGGATAATTTTCCAGTACCTATCTTTGGGTTCGAACTAGGGTGGTAATGTAGGCAACCGGAGTTGCAAATGAAGCCCGGGATTTGAATTTCCTGGGCTTCATTTGCATCTCGCCGGGCGCTTCCATTTTTAAATGTCCGCTAGTGCGGACTCCGTGCCGCGCGGCTACACGCGGCACGGACTAGGTAGTTCGGACTAGGCTTCCTATTCCAAACTACCGTTACTCCTCGTTCCTTTGATCTTTTTCTGGGCTAAAGCCTGGATGTGATGTCCGAGTATGGGTAATGCTAATGAAATAACATATTCTTAATTTCCCAAATTCTGCTTCACAATTTGTAAAAAGAACCCTGTGGAGATACAGGTGAATAGAAGCAGCTGAGGGGGAGAGTGATGTGTTCAAGGAGAAGTGACATTTTAAAGCTGCCCTCACCTCCAAATGCTAGGCAGCCTTGTGTGACCCTCCCAGGCACTTTGGACTTCAGAACTGAGTTAAAATTAGCTGCTTGGTGACTGTAATGGGGTCCACAGTTTCCATACTGAACATAAACAGATTGGAGAGGAGAGTCCCTCTTGTTGACAATCAAGCAAGTGGATTACCACCCATTGCAGCTGCCAGTCATGGAAGCAGGCACCCACAGCTGCAACCAATAAAGGAAATAGGGCCTGCTATAAAGGGAAGGCAGAAAGGCATGGGGGGATAGCAAGGGAGTGACAGTGGCAAACTGGTACTGAAAGGACAACTGGGTTTCTGGGAATAATGCGTAGAAATAAGTAGTAACATGGAAAGGATACAAATATCTGGGGAAACTTTTAAAATGAGGGCTAAAAATAATTAACAAACAGTGACAGTGCCCTGGGGTTGAAAGCCCGATGACAGTGGGCTGGCATCCAGCAGCCTCACCTGAGGCCAGAAGCCCATGACAGCAGGTCTGGGAGCCCATGGCAGCCCTGACTGGCGGTGGGGTTCTGGAGGCTGGCTGAGGTCAGCCATCCAGGTAGGCCAGAAACAAGGGGCCCAGCAGGACCAGAAGTGGAGCTGGTGGCGGGGAGAGTCAGCAGGCTGAGGGGCTTATGGGAGGGAATCTCCCCTGGTCCAGCAAATTCCTTTGTTCAGGATCAGTCAGGTCCCGAGAGTGCCATCCCATGAGGGTCCAACCTGTATTACAGAAATGAGATATATCAAATGTTCCTTATTACTTTCATAATTTTGCCAGAAATTACTTTTCATAATACCGTTTTCACAAATAAAACGGTTTTTAAAAAAGATTAATGAGCCATTTTGTTTCAGAGGGTAGCCGTGTTAGTCTATAACTGAAAAAAGTTAAAAAAACAACAGTCTTGCAGCACCTTAGATACTAACAAAACATGTAGATAGTATCACGAGCTTTCATGGGCACTAGGTTCAGCTCCGAAGAAGTGGGTTGTGCCCATGAAAGCTCATGACACCATCTACATGATACCATCTACAGGACTATTTGTTGTTTTTTGAGCCATTCTGTAATAGCCAAGACAAGGTGTGTATTTGTGAGCAATTCTGCACTTATTGGGTGGTTAAAGCCTTTGGCCTGCTATCTCAAAGCATCTGAGGGTACCAGTTGTCTACTAATGCATTATCTGTCAACGCATAGTACTGCAGTGTAATCCAAGCTAAGAAGCTTGCCAGGTTAGTCTGTGTAGACTGATATTAAGTCTTCCATTAAGTGGGACAGACTGAATTACTGATTGTGGAATCTGATGATGGATGAAGAAGCAATACAGAGATGACACAGCTCTAAATTTGTAGAATTGAGATTAGAAGGCTCACCTCCTTCCCTGTAATATGAAAGTAATAGGCATTTCCCAAAGATATAGAAGAAAATATTAAATTTGATGCCTGTATGTGGAGGGAGGTGGGAAGGGAAAAGAAACCAATGTTGAACTTCAGATTGTTTCAGACTGCAAAATACATTGAAATAAAAATAGAAACTTCTTCACCTTGAATTTTTTTGCAAGGGCAGAAGGATGGTTCATAATCTACACTGTCAACTTCTCTGCACCTGCCATCTTAAGTGTGTGCAACATGCCATACATACTTATGATGATGTATAAATAATAATAATAATAATTTTGTGCTTGAGGCAAACGATTGGGAATCAGAAAAATTTTCTTCCATTCCTGTCTTTGCCTCAGATTTCCTATGAGAGTTTGGACAAATCATTCAATTGCCTTCATGCCTCAGTTTCTTCCTCTTCAAAATGGTGAACATATTTCTCTCACAGGGATGTAGTGAGGCTAAATTAATGTGTGCAAGGTGTGTTTCAATGCTCAGATGGAAGGCACCTGAGTATATGAAAGATATTACATTTGCTCTTCCCAAAGACTTTGCAGGAAAAGCCTTGCCTTCTTGGACCTATGCTCAGATGCAGGCCACAATTTAGATGCTGTGGTTAATCACTAAAGTCACAACTCATTCTGTTAACATTTTACTCATCTGAAAGTAACAACTGAAAGTTCAAAAAGTGTGTGTTGTACACCAGATTACGGGGATGCGGAGGACATCTGTCCCACTCGGTGAACAGGCCTTGGAACAGATGTCTCAAATTTCTTCAAATCCAGAACATGCTGTCCATTTTTTAGCGACAAACAGAATGTTTCCTTTGTCACTGAGCAGCAAAGTATTATCTTTAATGCATAAAATATGTAAATTCTTAAAGCATCATTTTGCTCTTTAGTGAGTTTTGATATTACAAAACGGTTTAATTATAAAAACAGACAGACCTAGTCCTGGGACCTGTGCAGCTAGAAATAAATGTGCAATCAAAACTGCAATTACCTGCAGAATTTAGTGTAAACAGATCAGCAATCACATAACAAACACAGGCTAGTTTGCATTCTGATATGAATACAGTTAGATCCAAAGCAATTTCCCTTTATTTATCTTAGCTGCTCAGCATAAATAAAGCAAGGGCATTGAAGCAATTAGCATAATTAGAGTATCGTGGTCAGGCCCTGTGTGATTTCCAGAGACGTTTCACTTTAGAATTCTTTTTCCCATACAAGAGTTTCCCTGAGCCACTAAAATATCGCTTTGGGCATTTTTGTATTTCAAATTTGCAAGTTGTCAGTTTGAAAAACCCTTGACACATGGATGTGAAAGCATCTCACAGACAACCACAGAAGGTATACCCTCAGCTTTTCATTACTAAGAAGCTGGGGAATTTCCTTTTTCAGCTCTTTCTCGTACTTGACGTTTAACCCTAAAAATGCCAGTCTTAATTATATCAATTGCCATTGAACAGAGCTAGGAGTTAAGAACGTTTTCCAAAAAATGTTGTGAGGTACATGTCATTGCAATGTCTCCCTTAATGGCAAGAATTTTCAGCTCTTCCATCCCAGGTTCACAATAGAAATGCAAGGGTAGATCAGGTACAGTCATAGTTACCACCAGGCCATCTAAACACAGTCTGATCTTGTGGTTGCACAGTTTTGCTAGCATTGAGAGAAGAGCACTAGTGCTAGAGGAACCTTGCTGGAAATTCACCGTGTGAGCAAGAGTGGTGGGGTGACATCTCTCGCCAAGGGAATTAGTTGTCACCTGGAGCTAATGTGGCCCGTAGCAAGAATGGGATGAAAAGGTGGCTGTGTCTTGCCTCCATTTTTTCTCTTCATGAAGGAGTGATTGAAATGATTTCCTTTCCTTGTTATGCATTAAAAAGACACCCATAGCTTCTAGAAGGATTCAGTGGATTTGGGGACAAAGTTGTGGTGCAATGGACTTTAACAGCACATGTTGGTTGAAGTTACCTTTTGCCATGTATATTGCACAGTTAATTCTGTTGAAGGGCTTTTGGTTCATAAATTATGAGGGGGAGTTGTAATTTTTCAATGATCGGTGCTTGGAAATCTCTGCTTCTTCTGCAGAGGAGCTTGTGATCTCATTTTTCATAGTAACTAGAGATCACAGATACTGAGAGTGAGAACTAGGAAAGATGAATTTCAGGCTGAACTGTAGTTTAGCATAGGAAAATATTTAGAGGAATATGAAGTGTTTTAAAACAATGACCTTGAATAGTAAAAACAAAAGGTCAGGAAAAATGTGATCATTCTAATAAGGTCTTAAAATTAAGTTGTCCTCTGAGCATGAAAGTTCTTTAATTCTGATATTACAAATTCTTAACTGAGTGTTCTGATATTACAATATTCTGATATTACAAATTCTTAACTGAGTTTAACAATAAAAGTGTTCTCCCAATACCTTCCTTTTTTATCTCCTCTCCATTGCTGGAAATGTTTCTTAGATACTTACAAAATCATGCATCTTCACGTGTTTAACTTTTTGCAACTTAAGGTTCATATTTCAATGTGTGCAAGCCAAGGGAGCAGTTGACTAATTGAGTTTCTTCAAGCCAAAAAGTTGTTATTTTCTGGACAGTCTTAACAGACTCAGCATAGGGGTGAATGTTGCAGTCATGTAGCTAAAATGTAGCCTCATGTAATATAATGTGCCTCATTATACCCATAGTTTAGTGTATCCCCTGGATCACTTACCAGCAATAGAACAAAGATGAATGGGGATCAGTATGGATTGTTCCTCTCATGTCTGAGGTTTGGTTTACTTGTTATATTTTGTTTTCCTTTGACTTCTCTTGTTTTTTAAAAAACATTTATTAAATCCTGTTTTGCAGGCGGAATCTGTACTATCATAAGGCTATGTGTAAAATTTACAATGAACGTCGATGTTGCCTGTGGTAAGAGTAGAAATAGTCTATGTTTATCTGCATTTTGTCATCCAAAAAGTGGATATTTTAGTTAGAACATTATCCTTTTTATTTCATGTTCTTATTTTCCATAATCTGTTCAAAAATGGATTTGGTACAACATAGTGTATTGCTGTGCTGGTCAGTATTTTTCAAATTAATCTTAATACTTGTAAATGTGATACCATGTCAATTAATTATACCAACCGAGTGAAATGGAAAAATAGAAAGTGTTTCCTGCTGTTCATGCTTTGAACAGATTAGGTGAGGACTATTTCCTGGCAATAGATCTAGCCTGATAGCTGGAACATCAGGTACATAAGTATCCATAGTAGTATTATCACAGACTGTGTTGCGTGTACAACTATAGTGTAAGGACAGTAATACCCGGATGGGTTTCAAAATTCCATTAAATGTATTTCATTGTTTTAAGAGATCAATACATATTGCTCCCTCTTTATTATCATTAGGAACAAGATACGATAGGCATGCAGTTAGGATTAATTTTAGAGAGATGAATAAATGTAGACTTGAATTTATCTGTTGTCTATGAAAGTGTCAGCTGATGGTGTATGTGCTACTGTCAGAAAGGTATCTTGCTCCTTATTCTTGATTCTGCTCTATTTTGGATATAACTCCATTGACTTCAGA
Organism: Pelodiscus sinensis; assembly: GCF_052426305.1. Classification (NCBI taxonomy): domain Eukaryota; kingdom Metazoa; phylum Chordata; order Testudines; family Trionychidae; genus Pelodiscus; species Pelodiscus sinensis. The sequence goes on along the minus strand of NC_143056.1, from coordinate 49,353,536 downwards.
GGAAAGCAGTCTAATTAATACAGGAATTACAGAGCAGACTCAGACCCCTGCATCTGTTTATTCCCTTTGAATAATTCATTATCTAGCAAGATTTGAACAAAATTATTTACATCACTGAAAACGATTTTAGTTATAGAACACTTTTGCCAGGAGAGTATGGCTGGAGTAGATCACTAATAAACTTTATATGAGTCACATAATAATTAACAAATGGATTCACTGGAAGGGAGAGGTTGTGCAATGTACAGTTGGAACAATATAGACCTATAGTTTTGTGTTTATGCCTTGCTTTTGTAATAAAACACATAAATGGCCCTGAAGGACTCTAGACTTCACCCAGAAGCAGATAAGCCTGTGGGCACGCACAGGTACACACTTGCTTTTTTACACCTTGCTAAGTGAAGAGACTTTCTAGCAAAAATAAAACAGTATCTGTGAACATAAAGGAGAAGGATATGAATTAAACCCTATGGCCTGGTCTACACTACAGTGGAAGGTCAAATTAAGATATGCAACTCCAGCTATATTAATTATATAGCTGGAGTCAATGTATCTTAAATAAAGTTTCCATGCTGTCCACACAGTGGGAAGCTGTGACCGCGCCCCTGGGGGTGGGTCCGGCGTCCCCGGTCCTTCACTCCCTTTACCCAGTCTTGGGGCATCAGGCCCTCTTAAGCCTGGTCAGCCAGCCCTTTTCGGCCGCCGACTTTCGTTGCTTGTCCAGATATTTCGCAGAGTCGGGTCTCCGCCCAAGATGGAGGAGAAAGGGGGGCCCAGGCCCACTCTCACTCGCGGGACCCAGCCCAGAGCCCTAAGGACTTAGACTACAGCGCAGTCTCAGTCCAGCTGATGGGGTTGCGACCCTAAACGCGCCAGCCCACGGGCTTGGTTCACCGCCCTGCCCTGGGCTACTTCCTTTCTCCTCCTCGTCCCTCCATGATGAGCCTTACCGGCTCTTCCAATCCCTCCTGTGAGGCGTCTCCGGGTGCCTACCCACCCTCTTCGTGGGTTGGCTCCCCCTCGCCGGCCTTTTCCTCTCTGCCGCCCGGGCGGGTTTTAAATTCCCTGCTGCCCCGGATGCCGGCCGGGCGTCCCTCTGATGTCACCGGCGTAAGCCCCACCTTCTACTCTGGCGTGCCAGGTGGTCCACTCCTCCCCCTTCCGGTGGCCGCCCCGGCGTTCCCCAGCCATGCCACGGCCCAGGAGTATCCGACACATGGCCTGTAGGCACTCCCCATAGCGTCAATAAGGCGTTCGCCCCCCGGGGCTCAGTGTGGGGTCTCGGCGCCCCGTCACAGAGGCCAACAGGAGCAAATGTTCCCACATGCTGCCCTTACTCCTCATGAGGAGAAGTAGTACTGATACCAATGGTGGCACTCTCGGAGTTTGATTTAGTGGATCTGGACTAGATCCGCTAAATCAAACCCCAGAAGATCAACTGCAGCAGCATCAATCTCCCACGCAGATTAGACATGGCTTAAATGTGTGGAGGATTATTCAAATATGGGGTTAAATGTCAGTGTAAATACAATGTGTATGGGATTTTTGGTTTTATGAAGTTAAATAGTGTAAACACAATGTGTAAATCCCAATGTGTATAGGATTTTTGATTTTCGGGGCTTTTTAATTATCACATTGCAAACCATTCTGCAAAGCACTGAGTTTGAAACTTGTTATACAGCTATGGCAAGTAGACAGATATATTTTAGCTGACACTGAGACTTATCAATAGCATTCCACATAGACTATGTGTACAGATATTGGGGCCACATGATGTAAAATGGTATTATCGTAAATGGAAAGGCTTTTCCTTTCAAGACCCTTGGATTTCCCTGATGTTTTTGAATACTGTCAAGTGCTTTTTCATATAAATATTCTCTGAGGTCCTTGTCAAGGTTTAGGTAGAGGGTTCTTTGTGTGACAGCAGAGTTTCATATTGGATGACTTACTGTTTGCTGCTGACAGCTGTCCAGTGTTGACCACTGTAAGAGCAGGATGTTTTAAGAACATATTTACTCTTGACTTGCATACCAAATACTTTTTGAAAAGTATTGGAAAACCAAGCCAAACTGGACTTGCACATCCCATACTATATTAAGTAATTTTCAGGAGTAAGAACTAAATGTTCTGTATATATGTCCAGGGTTATTCTCTCCTGGGACAATATTGTGGGCATACCTGTGATTTGGTGCAGGCTACTGTTTTCTATAGGCAGAAATGTTAAAGTTCTTGAGCAAGGATCAAAATGACAGGAATGGGGAGCAACTCCATCAGAAGAAGATACATTTCTCCCTCCTCCTCCCTGATTCAGTTATAATCTTGATAAACTTGTTTATCCCTGCTTGTGCCTCTCCACTATAAGCTGTTCTGGTTAAAATATTATTATTTGGTTTTCTGGAAAAGTTTACAGCATCATGCACATGAAGGAGACTTCACCTATATATCCACACCACGTGTGAATTTTATTGCAAGAGTTTGTCATTGAGGTTTCTATTAAATAATTCGTGTAGTTACTATCTAACTTTCTGTATTTTCCTTGCTTTTCTTCCATCTTCCTTTTCTCAACTCCACTTTGTTTTGTCTTATGTTGCCTACCTCTGTGTTTTCAGGCTTGTTTTAATTGTTTATTGCTCTCTCTTTCCTCCTTTCTCTCTTCCGTTTCCTTTTACTTCATTGGAGTCTCAGTTTTTTCTTCACATTTTCTATTTCTCTCTTCCACTCTAGACCCTTAACCTGTCTTTCCTTCCACTGCTTCTTTTTTCTAAATATCACTTCCTTCTTTCCCACTTTTCATCCCCACCCCCCAAAATCATTCAGCCCTCACTGATCCACTTCAGACACCAACCCATGGTCAGCTACAATCAGGAACCCATCCCATCATTCAGCATTGGTGTCAGCCGACGGTCAGGGCAGTGAGTCCCTTATGACCGGCTGAAGTTTTTTAAATTGTGCTTGGTTCTGTTACAGCAACTGAAGGAGTCAGGTTAAAGCTTAAACAGTTACTATTTTATTGTTACAGGGTAAACTTAGTTGTTAAATGCTACTACTGTGTTAGAGATAACACAGACACTACAAAGGACAGGACAGAAATTACACTAATAAGTCACTTACAGGTACCATGAAACCCTTTGGTTTTCTGAGCTCTTATTAAATGCATGCAAAATAGACACATAGCAGGTATATATTCTCACCCCTGCGTTCCAGACTTGGCGTGGCCAGCGTCTTTCTCTCAATCCCTCGGGAAGAAAGTAGGGCGAGGTTGGGCGTCCCACAGACCTCGGGAGACAATCAATACCTGCCAGCAGGTATAGATGATTGGAGCTCAAATTGGGCGGGCTGCTGAACCTCTTTTATACCCCTTGGGTCATGTAGGCTTCTTCCTGGGCTCAAGTGGCCAATTAGGAAAAATGGCTTTGAATGCCAAGTTTCCCACGAAGGGTGCAAAGCATAATTTACACCTGGGAAAATGCAGACAATGGGCACCTCTGGTATGTGATGGGCGAAGATTCCTCTCTGGGACAGTGCAGGCGTGTCAATTACTGGTACTAGCCATCAGGGCGACGGGAGGCCCCGGGTCATCAGCTAGCCCATTTACTGTCTGGTTTCTGTTTATGGTAGAGTCAGGGACAGGCAGCAAACCTGTGTTCCCAGGGCATCAAAGGCTGACTGCCTTTCTCTTGCTCTCTGGGGGGGGGGGAAAACAAGATGGGGCTCGTGGAAAAACAAGATGGGGTTTTGTGTCTGGCTACAATTGGTCAGCCATACCCATCTACCTGGAGTCATCTACATGTTGATACTCAGCCACAGTAATACTAAGCATCAGAAAATTGACAGTGACATTGCACTGTGTTTCAGATTTTGAGCCAGGGAAGGGGGGGAAGAGGAGAGAAGAAGTTGCTTCACAGTATTGAAGTTGTGTGTGAAAGGTGTGAAAGTGCATCTGCACTGGGAAAAAAAATTCACCATGGCAGTGGGTCTCAGAGCCCAGGTCAGCTGATTGATGCTCATGCTGCCAGGCTGAAAAGAGCAATGTAAATACTCTCACTCTCCCTGCAGTCCAGGCTCACAGGGTTTGGGCCCAGATTCCTGCTCAAATAGGAATGTCTACACTACAGTTCCATTCTCCTGCCCCCCCCCCCCCTAAATGAGCCCTGAAAGCCAGAATTAGTTGGCCTGAGCTCTGACACTTGCTACTGTGGGATTTCTTTCTTTCAGTGTAGACGAACTCTCAGAAGTATGTGGGTCTGCACTACTAGCCCTGTAAGTGAAGTTGGGTGGAGGAAATCAGGATCCAAAAGCCAGAAAAGGGACCCTGCCCAATTATAGGCTTCTCCTACCAGTTCATTTGGAGAACAGTTCCTGCATGTAACCAGATGAAGCAGGGCTAAATAGCTGACTGGTTTGACAAAACAGTGTCCCAAAAGCAGGTGAAGTTGCTGCATGGTCTCTGAGAGCGAGGAGCAGGCTGAACCTACAGTAAGTGTAGGGATGCTCCTAGCAGCCAACTCAGGTTTTCTTTCTGGTCGCATTTCTGATTCACGTTTGTTTCCATTCAGCACTTTATAGTGTATCAGTAGAATACAGAAAATGGCCAAACACTTACCAGCAAAAATCATTCATTTAAGAGTTCTTTTCAGTGCACATGGTTTGTCTTTTGATTCAAGATGACATTCATGAGTTTCACAGTGGTAAATTCAATGGGATTAAAGTCCTGTTATTGGTGTGTGCATTTTAGGGTATAAAAGTGAAGATTATAGTCTATTGTTGCCAAGGATGTCAGTTTTGTCACCCTTGGATCTACTTTCCTGACAGGTAGCTCTTTCACCAGCAGAAGTTAATCCAATAAATATTACCTCCCCAACTAGTCTCTCATGTATCTCTATGCACACTCTGAAATATATCCCTTATGGTAGATTTTAACTATAAATGAAGCACTTTTCTATTCAGTTTTAATAATCTGGACACTTTTATTACATGCTATAATGTTTCTTTTTTAAAGGAGAAATGATACCCACAGAATTGTCATGTCTTAGTCAGATTTTCCTCACTATTTTCTGAGCGTCACAAAACAACACTAGTCTAATTAAGTCAGTTCCAGAACTTCCAAACACTCTTAGCAAAATAATAATGTTTGCGTTTTGGTCTACTGGATTGGACCATTAAAATATGTAATACTTTTGAAGAAAATCTTTGGCATGTGAAGCCATCCTTTCTCCTGAATCTGTAGGCAGATAGCTCTAGTTCTGCTGGAGTTGCTCTTAGATTTTCCTAGCAGTGAATTTTACAAGATTTCGAAATCTGACTGCTGCCATTCATAAATCTGTGGGTGACCTTGAAATGGAAAGATAAGGGTTAGCTGGTTTGGTAAACTGAAGCAGAAGGTGGCACTGGAACTGAGGAGCCAAATGATCCTGGCTAGTGGTACACTGCTATTCACTCCTGAGCATCCAGAGACAAAGGGATAGGTAAACTAGGAAAGATCTTCCTGGTCTCTTAAATTGTTAGGAGTGGCTGATGGTAATTATGTACAATTATGATATATCATATGGTGTGCTCTTGGCTGGATGCACATCACCAGAGGCAGTATTCCTTTAAGCTGTGTGCTTGTGCAGCCACTCAGGAGAGATTCAAATGCCACCCAGATGATTAGCAGAGTGCCGACAGCTAGGTTTTTTGTTTCTTCTAGTGATGCACATTTGCACATGCATCAGTGCACATAAAAATTTATTCTTCATGTGGATGGAAAAAATCTGCACATGGATAGAAGAGATTAGAGGGAAACATTGACCACAGCTCAATTGGACTTTGGGTCAAAACTCCATGCTATGCAAAATTTAAATTTTATATTGAGAGTTTTAAGGGTTAGAGATTAGCCATAAGTCAGTCAGGATGCTATGAGACTATCCACACAAAAGAACTTAAAAAATTGTGTAAAGGTAAGAATATAGGTTTATAGGGGAAATTTTGGATCAGGAAATCAGAGATTGTTCATGGAATGTGACCAAAAGGCAGCAGAAGAAGCAGTCCAAATGCAGACGATGGCAGATACCGCAGCATCTTGAGCATGAGGAAAAAATGGCAGAGTGTCGATTTGGGGAGAAATAAGCAAGCAATCACTCAGATGGAGAAGGAAGCTGAGGAGAGAGCCAAGGAAGCTCATAAAAGGCACATGGAACAGCTGCAAGCTGTGAAAGAAGCGCATCAAAAGCAGATAGAAACTTGTGAACTGCAGCTCTTGAGTCCTAGACAGTCAGAAAGAACAGCTGCCACATCCTGGAATTCCATCTACCTTCAACAACAAAGACTGGGATAAAGTCTGTCCAATTTATAAAGAATCTGAACATTTTGAAGAATTTTTATCCACCTTAAAGCATCTGTGTGATCCTCAAAATTCCAGTAGATTAGCCAATGTCAATCCTGTTAACCAAACTGAGGCGCTTGTTTAACTAAATGGATTAGAGGATACTTTGGATTATAAAAAGTTTTAAAAAACCTGTATTTAAGAGGTATACAATCACTCCTAAGCTTTATAGGTTGAAATTTAGAAATCTTAGGTACTATTATGAAACATTTTATGTGGAATGCATCCATACACTGCTTGATTATTTTGAGAAGTGGGCCATGAGAGCAGTAGCATATGATGATTTTGGTACAGCCTTACATTTAAAACTGGTCGAGAGCAATTGTTGAAGCTAGCTTCTGAGGAAGTCAGGGCAGCCATCTGTGATAAAGGAGCCTGCAAGGAACTGTCATTGGCTCCATAAAAACTGATATAGTGTTTTGGAAGCATCCATTTGTTAATATCTTGGTAAAAATCTTATGACAGACTATACTACCTGTCTGGAGTTTACTCCCTATATTCTGGCAGCTGACCTAAGATTGGAGCCTTTAGTTGTATCCCATACTAGGCAGCATGACGGTGCACAGCTAGTTGAAAGACCATACTCGAATACCAGAAGTTATCAACGGTTTACTGTCAGACTGGCAGGACTTATCTAGTGGATTTCCACAGGAGTCAGTCCAGCACAATTCAATATTTTTGTGAATGATTTGGATAACAGAGTGGAGAATATGCTGAAAAATGTTGCAGATAACAGAGATCTGTGAAGGGTTGTGAGGGCTTTGGAAGACAGGATTCAAACTCAGGATGACTTTTGGAAAATTAGAGAACTGGTTTGAAATTCAACAAGATGGAATTCAGTAAAGACAAGTGCACAATACTTAGCTTAGGAAGGAAACCCAAATGTGCAATTTAAAAATTGGAATAGCCAGCTATGTGGTAGTACTGCTGAAAAAGACCTGGAATCTATAGTGAATCACAAAATGCAAAAAAAAACTAATATCTTTCTGAGGAGTATCAACAAAAAGCTCATATATTTGTTAGTCTCTTAGGGTATGTCTACACTTCATTCCTCTCTCTCCTAGTAAGAGTTATTTCGAGGGAAGGGTTTTATCTTGAAATAACCCCGTTTTTCTCTCGAAATTCCTCAATAGCGCCATAGCGCAGTTATCCTAATGAAGCACGGGATATTTAAATCCCCACTTCATTTGCAATTTCTGGTGTCTGCATTTGCATTCCTCTCTCTCGAAAGGAATGAAGTGTAGACTTACCCTTAAGTTTTTGCCTATACTGCAGGGTTTTTGCGCAAGAAGCTTTTTGCGGAAGAGATCTTCTGCAAAAATTTCTTGTGCAAAAGCACGTCCACACCTCAAAAGCGTATCACAAAAGCGATGTGCTTTTGCGCAAAAGAGTGTCCACACTGAATGGATGCTCTTACACAAGAAAGCTCTGATGGCCATTCTGCGAATAGCCATCAGAGCACCTGTGCTTTTTCTGATAAGCTCTTTTTGCGCAAGAAACCCCTGTGGAGCATCCAGAGCCGGCCCAAGCTATGGGCTGACCGGGCTACTGCCCGGGGTGCCCCATTGTAGGGGGTGCCACGTGAGGCTGTCAGGCTGGGTGGGGGCAGCACTGCGCATGCTCCATGAGCCCACGGTGTCACCGCGCATGCGCCGGGCGCCCAGAGTATGGGAGCGCCTGGGGGCGGGGGCGCCGCACACCTGAGGGCGGGTCCGCACATGTGTCGCACTCCTGAGGGCGGTGCCACACTCCCAGCACCACACTACCGTTTCACTTCTAGAGATGGCTCCTTCAAGTCAAGACTGTGGCACACTGCATAGCTACTATCCCTGACCTGTCTAATCCTAAATTCTAATGCTGGGAATTTGAAAAGGAAGCAAGGTGCTCATCTCCCACTGCCTTTCAAGGGATTCAGGCAAGCAGCTCCCTGAAGCTCATCTGTAAAGCTCAGGTTAAATCACAGATACACATTCTCTTTGATTTTTGATCTTTATTTTACAGCTGGACAGCCGGGGTTAGGGAGCCCTACGTTGGAAGCCTATTCCATATTTTAAGTACCTTTATTATTAATTTTTTCCACAAATATTTACCCTTCAACTTCCCTGATGCAGATTAAATCCATTAATTCTTGTCCTACCTTCAGTGGACATGGAGAAAAATTGATCAAAGTCCTCTTTTGGAAAATCCCTTAACATATTTGAAGACTATCATCAGGTCCACCCTTAGTTTTCCTTTTGTAAGACTAAACATGCCCAATTTCTTTAATCCCCGAGGTCAGGTTTTCTAAACATTTTATCATTTTTGTTGCTGTTCTCTGAACTTTCTCGGATTTGTTCTTAAAACAATGAATAGTCCTCTGGCACCTTAGGCTATATCTACACTACAAGGTTTTTGTGCAAAAACCGGCGGAGCATCCACACCTCAAGCATGTTTTTGTTCAACCCCCCCCCCAAAAAAAAAACAGTAAATCGATAGGACAGAGGTCTTTTGCTGGTAGAGTTATTCCTCTCCCCATGAGGAATAACTCCTTTTTCCACTACAGCTGTTGCTCATGTGTGGAGGCCCTAGTGCCGGCCCGAGCCATTTGTGCCAAAGTCTTGACTTGAAGGAGCCATCTCTAGAAGTGAAATGGTAGTTCAGTCTACATATCTATTCTACCTTGGTTTCTCTGCCTGAGACTATCCCTAGAGTTGTAACTGGTACATCTGTCTGCTAAGTACTGGAATCAGAGCCTCAGGTCTTTCTATCAGGGCTATACAGTAGCCATGATCAGACAGTAACAACATCCAGTTATGTAGAGATGGAAGGCTGAATGTCACATGTCCAGTCCTACTAATTGTTAAAGCTTTAAAAAAGCTTATTGGCTATAGAAGGAAAATATCAGTAGGCCAAATATTCAAAATAGTCTCCTAAATTAGAGCATTCAAGTTTTGTTCTTTTAAAACTTGGCCCGTTTTTTCATATTTTTCCTTAAACATCTCTCAAATCCAAATCCTGCATGTTTTGTGACCATTTTTATTTCTCTTTTAGAATCAAGTATGCTTCCTTTCTTCCACTCAGAGTGTTATTTTACTGTGTTGACTTCTCCTTTTCCCTTGAGAGAATGCCCACTCATACCTCATTACACAAGGAGCCTTCTGTGGGCTCTATCCTCTGTTCCCATCCAAAAAAAAAATGTAGAAATAACCAAAGTTGAAGTACTTGGAAATAAAGCCCACAAAAGCTCATGATACCATCTACATGTTTTGTTAGTCTATAAAGTGCTACCATACCCTTTGTTGTTTTTTTATTTGGAAATAGCTATGAAATCTTAGTTTTGAAGGTGAATCAAGATAGAGTGGGAAAGTGAGACTTCCAAATGTAGAGAAAGAGAACATATGTAATAAGGCAAATGCCCATGGTTCTTGTTCTATTTGTGCTTCTTCCTCATTCTCTGCCAACTTCATGACTGACGTCCCTGTGTCACTGTCATTGACTGGCCTCCAGTGTGCTACTGTGGCACCCACCAGTTACTAACAAAATTGCACGTTTGTGTATGTGTGTGTGTGTGTGTGTGTGTGTATATAACTTAAATTAGGTAAGAAAAATACGAAAAAACAGATAATAAACAAGATGTATGACCCTGCACCAACCCACCCAGCTTGCTAGCCCCTACCTCCAACACACACTGTGTTCATCCTACTGCCTATGCCCCCATCAGGACCACACACAACCAGCTGGTACCTGCATAGGCCTGGGAAACTGCCTACCCCTATACACACCCTGTAGTTGTGCCCAGCCTTACAGCCTGCCCCCTATATGCCACCAGTATATATGCCAGGGCCATGTTATCTGCCTCCCAAACACAAACAGCCAGTACCTGGGCTTAGGGCCCACAGACCAAGTACCACTGCCCAGAGACCTGTGCCCAGCCCCACATCTCACCTGTTCTCCCTTCCCATCGCCCAGAACCTATATTCAATCCTACACCAGAATTCACCTGTGCCCGGTAAGTCCCTCCACCATAGACAGCTGGTGCCTTTGCTCCCTACCCTGCTGGCCTCTGCAGTGGGCCCCCATTATTCTTGGCCCCACTGCCTCCTACCCTGGTACCAACCCCAATACCTGCCTCGCCATTCTTTCACCCTTGCTCCCATGCAGCGGCTTCAGTCCCAGCTGCCAGATCAGCCACTCACCATGCTGTTCACAGCTCCTCCAGCTGCCTGACCAGCCTCCTGCTACCCTCCACACGGCTCCTCCAGCCCCATACTCTGTAGCAGTCTTTTGCCACCCGCCATGTGGCTTCCCTGGCCCTGGCCACTGGAGCAGCCTCCTGTCATCCACCACGCAGCTGCTCAGCTCTGCGTAGGAGGTGGGCGGAATGGATATTTTTTTCTGTGCACCTGCACAAGCACACAACTTAGAGGGAACCCGGCTGGCCTCTCCATTAACCAGTCTCCTGTGCTACTTCAAGCAGTTTGTGGAAGATAAGGAGGAGAAATTACTATGGTTGGGAACAGCCTTAAGTTGTATTGTTTCCCACAACACAAAGTACAACTATTGGAGATGTGCATCCACTCTTCAGAACTGCTCTATTCAATTGCATCCCAAATGGCCATATCTCATAACCCACTCTCAGAACTTCATACTTAGAGTGGAGTGAAGTGGCCTATACCAAGTCTGTGGTAAGAGGGAAATTCAACTATACCTCTCTCCTTATCCTTTTTAATTTTTTTTCTGCACACCATACAATAGTTGGGAACATAGTGCCCTGTAGGCATAATTGGATATGCTTTTTTTCCCAGTAGTTGCTAAAACATCATTCCAAATCTTTGAATCATGACCACTGGCCTGGCCACGAAGCTATGTGTGTTTGTATAGCGTATGTCATTTTCCCCAGTACAGTAACACTCTCCGCTTTTTCCCCCAGAATGCAATTCATCCCTTGTTGTATGTTTGCAATAAATACACAACTCAGTTGTGCTTCTATCATTTGTGTCAACATTAGAATTCCCTTGTTTTATGTTTAGCATGAATAATTACCAAACTGTTTGAAATTAGAACTTTAGGATGTGACCTCACAACAATTTTTTTCCTTCTGCTTTCTCTGTATTTAATATATTTCAGATACGAAAAATACCAAATCTTTGTCCTTTTTATTTTGATGTTTATCAGTAATGGAAACATTCCAAAACAATCAGCCAAATACCTATGCTTTGTTCATTTATTGCCTTCTGTGAAGATAAATTGACTGTACTCAACTCTCTTCAGCATTTTTCTTCACCTAGATATTATTGCCTTGTGCAGCCACCCCAAGGTGACTGTTATCACTTAATTAAATCCTTGCACGCTGGGAAGAAAAAACAACATTGTTCGTTCATAACCCCAAGGAGCTTTTTTTTAAAGCCACTAAGCTTTTCCCCTGTTTTATTAACTTATTCCTGGCTACAACAAGACATACTTTGTTGATGAGCAAAAGGTTGTATTAGCTTTTTATTTTCTGGAGAAACTTATCTATTCTCTGGGGGGGAAAAGTGCGGACATTACAACAAAGGAAAAGAAGGGATCTCTCCAAGCCTTGCAATTCTAGTAAAGGTCTCTGTAAACATCAAGCAAGTAAAGAGAAACATGGGAGTAGTAGAGAGGAAATGAGAAAATAAAATGCAAACATAAAATTGGATCAGGACAAAAAGTAAGATGACGTGTATATATACAGGGAAAACTATTGCAGTGCTAAGGGAAAATTGGCATAAAGAACAGCTCTTTTGAAGAAGGAAGATATATCAATGCTCTTTATGTTACTGTCTAGGGCAGCATCTTTTTATTAACCTCTTGGTTAATGTGCTTTCTCTGTACATTGATTTTTAGACTGCACAAGACTGAGAATTTGCTTTTACCTTTGTGTTATTCTTACATGGTTCATAATTCTGGGCTCCCACATCCTTGAAAACTGTAAGGGGAAATATCACAGATGAGCCGTTCATTAGATGTGTGAGTCCTGTGATCTTCTTTTATGTTGTTTTAAGCACAGTACTTGATATTAGAAAGTTCACCTAAAGTGAATTACCAGTATACGTACAGTGATTTAGGTGCCTTTTAGCTCATTTCTAGTCCATTAAACAAAGGGCCAGAAAGTAGGTTTATGTATTCCAAAATTTGGGCTCAAGCAAGTAAACATATTTGTTCATAATGCTAAATCATTTGGCCACCTGCTGTGTTCAACAACACAGTAAATGCTATTTAAAGGTGTAATATTTGCAAGAGCTGATATTTGAAAAACACTGCATCCTGGCATGTTAACAGGAAACAGATTTTAAGTAGTTGGATAATATGATTTTTTTGAAATATTACCATTTGTTACACGTAGACTATAATTATAGTGTTTCATAGACAGTATGTGTGTGAATCTAATCCAAATCCGCATGCATTGCATAGTCTGTACCAACATGGACAGCGATTTACATGGGCCTGTGGTGGTTAGGAGCTCTGAGCCACTGCTAGTGGTGAGAGTACCCTGCAGATCCTGGCTGCAGTGGGAAGGGGAACACTCTGAATCCCTGAACCTAGTGGCACCCAAAGTATAAATCCAGCTCTGCCAATGGTCCATCTAGCCTAGTATCCTCTCTTCTGACAGTGGCTGATGTCAGATGGTTCAGAGTGAATGAACAGAAGAAGGCAATTTATTGAGTGATCAATTCCTTGTCATCAAGTCTCGGCTACTAGCAGTCAGAGGTTTAGAGACACTCAGAGTATGGGGTTATGTTCCTGACCATTGTGCCTAATATCTACTGATGTGCATATGCTCCATGAACTTATCTAATTCTTTTTTAACACAGTTATACTTTGGGGATTCATACCATCCCATGGCAACAGATTCCTCAGGTTGACTGTATGTTTTGTGAAGAAATATTTCCTTATGCTTACTTTAAACCTGTTCCCTACTAATTTTCTTGGCAATTCCTGGTCCTTGTGTACATGTAAGCATAAATGGCACTTTGTTATTCACTTTCTCCAGATTATTCATGGTTAGATAGACCTCAATAATATCCTCCTCAGTTGTCATTTTCCAAGCTGTACAGTCTTAGTCTTTTCAACGTCTTCTATGGAAAAGGTTCCATGCCCCCAAATCATTTTTGTTTCCCTTCTCTGTACCATTTTTCCAATTCTAAGATACCTTTTTAGAGATGGGGCAACCAGAACTGCATACAATATGCACAGAATGGGTGTGCTATAGATGTGTATAATTTGTGTGTGATTTTTTGTTTTGTTTTATTATCTGTTTTTCCTACTGGCACCTAACATTCTGTTAGCTTTTTTAGTCTGCCACTACATATTGAGCAGATGTTTTCAGAGAACTGTGAAACTAAGGTCTCTTCCTTGAGTAGTACAGCTAATTTAGACCCCATCATTTTCTATGTGTAGTTATAATTATGTTTTCCAATTTGTATTACTTTGGGGAAGGATAGCTCAGTGGTTTAAGCATTGGCCTGCTAAACCCAGGGTTGTGAGTTCACTTGAGGGGGCCATTTAGGGAGCTGGGGCAAATCTGTCAGGGATGGTATTTGGTCCTGCATTGAGGGCAGGGGACTGGACTTGATGACCTCTCAAGGTACCTTCCAGTGTTATGAGATAGGTATATCTCCATATATATATATATATATATAATCATTGAATTTCATCTGTCATTTTGTTGACCACTTTAGTGCGATCTCTTCACAGTGAGTTTTGGCCTTATTTTGAATAATTTTGTATCATCTGAAAATGTTGCCATCTCACTCTGTACTCTTTTTCCAGATAATTTAGGAATATGTTGAATGGTAGTGGTCCCAGTATAGAGGGACACCACTGTCTTCTCACCTGTCTTCTCACCAGTCTAAAACTGACCTTTTATTTCCACCCTTTGTTTTTCTGTCTTCTAACCTTGATCTATGAAACCTCTTCTCCAATGACAACACATTTAGTTTAGGAACCTTTGGTCAAGGATCTAGTCAAAGGCCTTCTGAAAGTCCAAGTACACCATGTCCACTGGATCATCCTTGTCCATGTTTGTTGACTGCCCTCAAATAATGCCTCTTACAAAAGCCCTATGGACTCTTACCCCAACAAATTTTGTTCACCTAAGTGTCTGATAATTCTGTTCTTTACTGTTGTTTCAACCAATTTTTGTGGTACTGAAGTTAGGCTTCCTGGGCTATAATTGCTAGGCTTGCCATTGAAGCTTTTTTTTTTTTTTTTTTTTTTTTTTTTTTTTTTAAATCAGTGTTATGCTAATTATCCTCCAGTCATCTGGTACAGAGGCTGATTTAAGCATTAAGCTGCTTACCAGTTAAGAAGTTCTGCAATTTCATATTTGAGTTCCTTCAGAACTCTTGGGTGCATGTCATCTGGTCCTGATGAGGTATTACTGTTTATGTATTTGATCCAGAATCAGCTCTACTTACATCTCAGTCTGGAGTGGTTCCTCAGATTTGTCACCTGAAAGACTGATGTAGGTGAGGGAATCTCCCTCACATCCTCTGCAGTGAAGACCAATGCAAAGAATTTATTTAACTTCTCTTCCATGGCCTTGTCTTCCTTGAGTGCTCCTATAGCATCTCGGTAATCCAATAGCTAGAGGAAAGATAGAGTATAAAAATAAGCAATGTGTGTTTATGGCATTATGGTTAGAGGAATTTATGTGCAGAATGGTTTCCTTGGTTATCTTTAGTTGGCACAGAATCCACAGAAGTTGGAGATCTGTTGCATCTGGATAGTAAGAGCTTGGAGCAATTGTGTCAGCTTTTACTTGGGTTGAAGGATACAATGCATAAATTGTTGACACATACAATAGCATGTGTGTCAAGACTTATTTGGAGTTCCTTAGCTAATATTGAATGTGGCTATTGGAACACCAGATACCTGTGAGATCTCTTCACAGTCAGATATTGTCAATATCCATGCCAGATATTGTGTCATGAAAGTATTGAGACCCCTTTTGTGTACAACTTATTTATACAATACACTACACTGCAAAAGCTTCAGGGGAGACTTTAAGGGGATATCATAACAATGACGTTTCCACAAATACACCCTAATACCTCTGTGGGTAAATATCTATGGGATATTTTTCACATAGTTCTATGCATGCACATCAGCAGCATTTCTAAATGGACAAATTATATATTGTTCCTGGGCTGAGACGTTTTATTCCAAATTTCTGCCAATAGTGTCTCTAGATATGTAATATATATTATTAGACAAATTGCAACACACACGCACACGCAAAACAGGATTCTGTAGTGGAAATGCAAATAGACCCTTAATTATGGCAGCACTTGCAGTTGCCGCTATAATATATTAATTTGAGTAAAAAGAGAATAAGCCTGCTTTAGAGAAAGAGCTGTTCTGTGCTGCTAGCTGATATGCTTGAATTTATGCATGTATGTTAATAAACAGCAAAATCCATACTTATCTTTAAATACCCAGGCATTAAATAGTTGGTGAGCTCAGGGGGAGAGAAAGCAGCATTCCTCACAGCCTAGAATGGGATTTGATTCCTGTTGACAGCAGAGCTACATACTGTCTTCTCACCTGGTCTCATATTCCAGCTGTGAAACAGAAGTGGAAGGTCAACATAGCAGCAGAGTGCTGTAATGGTAAACTGAGCTGTTATCCTGAAATCATTCAGGACCAGGCTTCAGATTCCATCAGAGTAATTGATTTCTCCATAAGTAGGCATTCCTTCTTTGGCTTTGTCTGCACTACATAGCAGTGTAAATGCTGTTTATCGGCAAATAGTTCCTCTCCCTACAAGCAGGGTTTGTGTTGTCAACAGGAGAGGGCTCCTGCTGACAATGCACTATTTACACTGCCACTTGCAGTGGCAAAACTATTGTCTTTTCGGAAGGAAGGAGGTTAAGCATGTGTGAACAGCATATGTTTTGTCATTCAGTTGGCAGTGTAGACAAAGCCTAAATGTGGAATATACTTCAGGAGTGAAGCACTGTGTAACCTCAAAGCACTTCAAGAATGTAGTGGAAACCAATATAGAGGTATCAGGTTTACAATTTAAAATACAGAGGGGTAGCCGTGTTAGTTGTAACTTTAAAAATGAGTAGTCCTGTGGCACCTTAGGGTGTGTCTAGACTACCTAGTTTTGTCGACAAAAGTGGACTTTTGTCAACAAAACTATACCAGCGTCTACACTACCGCTGAGTTCTGTCGACATAACGTCGACAGAACTCAGCAGTTTTGTCGACGCTGGTATACCTCATTTTACGAGGCATAACACCTTCTGTCGACAGAACTCTGTCGACTGAAGGTGTTATTGCCTGTAACATTGCGTCCAGACTACGGAGTTCTGTCGACAAAGCAGCTTGCTTTGTCGACAGAACTCAATGTGTCTGGACGCTCTTTGTCGACGGAAGTTTTGCCGACAGTATCTGTCGACAAAACTTCCATTGACAAAACGCGGTAGTCTAGACGTACCCTTAGAGACTAACAAAAATATACAGAATCATGATCCCCCTTCATCAGATGAAGTGGATTTTACCCATGAAAGCTCATGGTTCTATGCATTTTGTTAGTCTCCAAGGTGCCACAGAACTACTTGGTAAAACAAAAGGAAAAAATATGTAGTACTTTAAAGACTAACAAGATAGTTTATTAGGTGATGAGCTTTCATAGAGCAGACCCACTTCTTCAGATTATATGGTCATGCTAATTCATTTTCAGAATATGATCTGAAGAAGTGGGTCTGCCACACAAAAGTTAATCACCTAATAAACTATCTTGTTAGTCTTTAAAGTGCTACATATTTTTTCCTTTTGTTTTACCAAAATCAGACTAACATGGCTACCTCTCTATTACAGAACTACTTGTTGCTTTAAATGTAGAACACAGATGGATTGGGTAATTATTTAGGGTTACGTTTCTGACACATTCCTATTAATGTAGATCCCAACTGATTTCAACAAATAAATTATTTTTTTTGCTAATATAGTTATATTCACGGTACTTCTGTATGCAGAGCTATTAATTATACTAAATATTGAAGGAATAAAAAGCAAGAGAACCAAAAAGCCTTTTCCCAGAAGTGGAAATTTAGGTTTCTGTTTGTTCAAAGCAAATTTTCAAAGTTAAACTCTCAGTAACTGATAGGGTCTGGTTCAAGATGGACCAGATTTTGCTTGTGCTGAAAAGTATAGCTGTTGGGGGAGGTTGTCAATATTAGTTATGGCCAGCCCATGAATGAGTTACTGGAAGAAAGAGGCTGCTCTAATTTATGTCAGCAGGGCATGGTTCCTAAGGAATTGGATCTCTGCGGTGCTGCTCCCCCTCAGTGCCCGGGTACAAAGAGTGACATTTGTTACAGGAATCAGCTCTGCCAATTTAATGCCAGCTAAAAGATGGAAGGATTCTCAGCTATCGAGTTATAGACAGTTCCTGGCTTTTGTGTCCCACTCACTGAGATTGGAGGGAAGGAGACAGCCTGATATTTTTATATTCCATATTTTCAGAGACATTCTTAACATTGTGCTATTTTAACACGTTTACAAAGAGCACAAATCTGTATATGCATCAGACAAAGAATTTATTTCATTTCTCAACTGAGACTTATTTCAGGTATGATTATTGCCTTTTAATAAATGTAACACATTATACAGTAAGGCCCTAATCCTACAGTTCACTGCACTGCACTAGTGCAAAGTCCTGTTGACATTAATAGAGCTCGTGTGCAATGAATTACAGGGTATAGGCCTAATTCTAGCTAGCTAGCTACTTATAAGGTCCCCATACCTATATTATCTAAGCACCTGGTCAGTAGAAATATTTTAACAATATAACCATCTGACTAATGAAAGTTCCTCCATGTAATTATTTTAGCTACTGATTGATCTTTTTACTTGGTGCTGAACATGCTGTGAGCGCTTTAAAAATATATATATTCTGAACTTGGAAAACACAGTGCATGCATTAGGTTGTTTGGTTAAAATGGAATTTCTATAAGCTGAAATATTCATATGGGTCATTTTCTTTCTATCTCAGAGTGGCTAAAGTTACAAATATTCTACCTACTTGGGTAGATGCTTGTGCCTATTCAGCACTCCGTTAAAATTAATGGGGGTTCCCCTGGTCTGACCCATGAGTTCAGGTGCAGGACTGCAAATACTCACTACCCACTTTAAGTGCTTTCTACTTCTAAACAGTATAACACAACTTCTGTGCTAATACTAATGGTAGCAAACACAATGCAAGTACAAACACCTGCAGGATCGAGTACTTCATTCAGGATGGTAGTTTGCAGGTCTTAACTGTTCTTCCAACTAGAGATGCAAACTCCTGTTTAAATGGTTAACCAGTTAAAAATATTGTTTAACTAGTTAACTGATTAAAGGGGGGGAGGCAGAGGGACAACTGGAGCAGCCCCTGACTGCAGCGGTCATAGGTGCCCAATAGGCATAGGCAACTCTAGCCCAGATGGAGCAGCCCCCTGCCAGTGGTGGGCCCCCTATGGGACTGGAACAGCCAGCCCCCTGCCTAGGACAGATGGGGAGATGCTCCAGTCCCCACTAATTAACCTTAACCAGTAAGCCTTACCCATTGATGGTGAGGCTTACCGGTTAACTGGTTAAACATTTACATCCCTACTACAACCAGTATTTGTTAGATCAGCTGAATGTTTGTATCTCTAAAAGGCAGGTGCCACTGGAAACTGAAATCACCTAGAGCCAAAGAAAAGCTAGTCTGCTAGCAGATAATGACTGCCTGACAGGAAGGGACCACACTCGCAGAGAAAGAGATAGGTAATGCAATCTCTGTATGATAGCTCTCATCCTAAATAGATATTTTTGATTGTATTAGATGACATACAGTGTCTTTGCAGAGAGTCTGCAGTCCACACAGTTTTGTGCTAAAAGTAGGAAACCCATAAGATTGAAGGTTATATGTTCAGTTTGAATTGGCATCCTTAAGATGTAAGGTCACTGCTTTAATACACAGCTCCCACAAAGTGAAATTTAATTACGTGAGGCAACTCCGTGTTCCTCCCTCATCGGTCCTTCCTTACTGACCCTCCCTATTCCTCTTCTTTTCCTGGGTATCATTATTCTGTTAAGTACCTGCTTCTTAAAAATAGGGGTTTTCCTGGTCCTGTTTATTTTACATTGCAGCTTTGAAACTATAGAGATTTTCAATAAGTAGCAGCAATTTAAGATCAAAGGGTTTTCCTAATATTAAAATCTTATACAGCATATGCACAATGAAAAAGTTATGCTGGTCATACAGGAATAGACAAGTAATTACATCATCCTCTCTCATGAGTGTACTACAGAATAAACTATTAACATTTTCAGATTATTCAAAAGGAACTAAATAATGTGAATGGAATCGCTTGAATGAAGAAAGTGGGAGTAAAAAAATTATCCACTCCAGTAGCTCATTGTCTCCTGCTACAGTATATCTAGTCATCTTCTAAAATGTTTTACTCAGCGAAGGTTGTCTGCTTGGATATTCTTCCTACCCTCTCTGGGATGTAAAACCATTCAAGAGTTTCAAGCCATAGCAGGTCATCAGGCTATTAAAACCTTAGTCTCATGGAAGCCTAAAAAAACTAGCCAGCCAGTTGACTTTAACTGTGCTAGAGCTGTATTTTATGAAACATCAAAATCACTCCTAACACATAGTTTTCCCTCCCCAAATGTATCAGTCTCTGTCTGCATGTCATCCTCTACTTCAAGACCATGTCAACAATTTCAAGGATTAACTCCAGGAATTCAGATTACTTGATCAAATTCAAGCATAAAAATCAGCAGAGAGGTGTGATGTATAGAATCATAGCTCAAGTGTTTCACCAAAAACAAGTTCAAAGAGGAACTTAAAATAATTTGCTATATTTAATTTGACTCCGTTTTCCCAGTTATTTCTCATGTTTTGGCCTTGATAAAGTTGTCTGTGTACTACATATTTGCCCTGCATAATTTATCTGTAGAAGCTGGATACATAACAGATGCAATTACTCTGTCTTGGAATTTCTTTTTCACATTAATAAAGTTCCTTCTGTCTTTTAATAGCATTACAGTGTAGGTCAAGGGTATTATTGTCTTTATTCATGTGATGCCAAATTTTCAATGGATCTGATAGCTGTTAGCATGCTATTTTGTGCATGTTCTTAGGTTAGTTTCAGATGGAGTAACAATTGAAGGAAGCCTTCTAGCAGAAAATCAAGTTAAACAGATAGCTGGGAGGTGGAGGTCCCCAAAAATCTTTCAGCAATTTTGAACACAAAATATTGCCAAATCTTTAACCTCTAGTTTTTTCTTGAACTCCCACAACAATGCAATTTATGATTATTTCATAATTTTCTGCCTCATCTATGATATTACCCATTTTGTTATTACAGGTTGAACCTTTCTAGTCTGGCACCCTCAGAACTTGATCGGTGCCAAATCAGAGAGTTTGCCAAACCACAAGAGGTCAATATTGTTTGTCAGTGTTACCAACACTTCCACTGCTTACTGGGCCCTTAAAAGACATTTAGGGGTAAATGAAAGCTAAATAACAGCACAGAACACTGAGAGCCAGGACTGGTGGTTGTAAACAAACATTGAAGGATCGTGGGAAAATTGGCCACACCCATGATAAGCAGACATCCATCTAACTAAAATCATGCCATACGATGGCTGCTGCCAGACCAGAGTGTTTGGGACTAGAGAGGTTCAACCTGTATGTTCATGAATGCAGCATCAAAACACTACAATCAGTTTTCAAGTGTCACCATCCTATCTACATTTCTGATTTTCTCTGATATTCTGTCTACTTTGCAGTTGATCTTGGTACGAGATCTTAAAAACAATATCTATTTTTTATTAAGTAAGTCACCTCATGAAATAGTTTCCTGTTTGGGGTTCACCATGTCTCTCAGAACACAGATTTGGAGGGTGATGCCTCAGGAGAATTAGCACGTTCTTTTTGCCTCTTTGGCTCAAAGTTGAGTAAAGATTTTCTAAAGATTGACTGGTACAGTTTTTGTTTTGTTTTGTTACAGTGCTTTGCACTTGTAAATTTCATCAAGTCTCACCATCCATGGGAATAAAAAGCAAGAGGGAGCCAAATGAATAAATTGACAGCAAAGTTCTCTCTAACCATGTCCTTTGAGCTTGTCCTCTTACCTCATCCTTTCACTTTAGTTCTGTTGCCAAGTGTGTGTCACAGACTCAATCAGACTCCATGCTTCGTGTAGTTTATTACACGGAATGTGTTAAAATAAATAAAAGGTGTTGGTATGGGAGTTGGAAAAGTGGATGGAATGTACTGCAGTTTGATTTTGTGATTAGAGAGGATTTTCATTCTGCAGAAAAAGAACTTGAAGCTCAAAGAACATCACAGTAATTCCCTATGATCTCACTTATTTTAATTTGGGATTTCTTTGTTCTCATGCAGAGAAGGCAGAAGAGCGGGAATAATGTTTTTAGAAAGATCTATACATTAGCAAATGCTCAAACTTTTTTATTTGGGCTTTTTACTCATGTGTATAAAATCATATTTCTGGGAATAAGAGGGTTTTTTTTTCTTTTCACAGTACTTAGTTGCAAAAGCCCCAGGCACAATTTGTTAGGTTTTTCCACGTAAGTAGTAAAGCTTTGGTATATTTGTTGGCTTACGATAGGATACCATTCTGATATCTTAATAATGATAGCACAGTAGGCAAGCCTTGAAGCCTCAAAACGGATTTCTGTCAACTTGTTCCTTATGATATTGTTGCATATTCACAAAGTTCAAAGGGCCCTGTCTAATTTTTACTAGCGTAAATGCCATATTTAAAAAAAATACTCACTTTTAACTGATATTCTTAGTAAATTATTTCTGTGCTATTTAGCTCTGTTACTGCAAGAAGGGAACTATTTCCTGATGCAGTCTGTCTTTAGCAACAGTAAAATATTTGAGCTGTTATTGGATGCTTTATATCTAATTGGTGACAGGCATTGTGCTCAAATTAATGCTCAGCTCTAGTTATAATATCATTATGTCATAACAGTAAAAAATTCTAATTAAGATGATCTGTTTGCCAGGAAAAAGTTTAGTATACCAATGAATCTATTTTATCAGGGGTGAGCAGTGTGCCCCCCATCCTCCTGATCAGAGCCTGAATTATGAGAAAAACATCACAGATGTATGCTGCATTAGACAAAGAACACATGCCTGCATTTAAATCATGTATATCTTACTTTTTACTGATGTAATTGTGAAATATGTTCCTTTTGCATTCATAATTAGGGGGTGGAACAGATGGTGAAGGCTTAGTTTAAAATAATCTGTCATTAAAATAACCTAGCCTACTGGTAATTCTTCACTCTAACTGGAGTTTAGGTCAGGGTAACAGGTTTTTTTTTTGCAGCATTGGAATACAGGAGAAGGTATTAGGGACTTCATTGATAGCATGATATATGAGGATATTCCCCAGAAGGACACTGTAGTAAGATTTCAGTCTATGAAATTTGGCTGTAGTGAGAATAAGCAAAAATAGCAGGAACAACATTCTTCTGACAAATATTAATCCATTTAACAATGTGTTATACATTAGTATTCAATCAGTCAAAGTGGTACAGTTAGTTTCATATCCTGCAAGGAAATAATTCCATACTTTCACAAGTACTAGAAGAGCCATGCAGTGTTTTGGGTTAAAAACTGTCTACCTTTTTTTGCATTATGCAGTTGTCAGAGGCTATAAATTATAATTATTGGCACTGTTATTGAGAGGTGATAGCTACTGACTTTTATATCTGACTCTCACTTCCTTCATGTCTACCACAAGACTTACTGAGAAGTGACAAAGGAAATCTCGTATCAATCCTGTCTGGCTAGCTTAGCACTGTTTTCAGTAATAAGAATACTGTCTCAATAAATCAGATACCTGCATTCCTTTAAACATTTATTTAAGTGTTTCCTCTAAGATTTTGTTCTCTAACTGCTTTGAAGAAAGCATCTACATTTCAGCATGGTATTATGATAAATCTTCTTGAGGCGGGGCAAGTATTAACATTTGTGTCGGTTCTTTTTCATCTTAATCCAACCTTGGTTAATAATCAGAAAATTCTACATAGTGGGTAAGAAGATGTAATTAACCCTTTGACCCCAGAATCTTAATTGGAGCCTGTTGAAAACAGTGGGGTAGTTTAAAAAATTAAAAAGTAGCCTGTGGTGATTGAAACAACATAATAAATAATGGTTTTCTCAAAGCAAAATTAAAGTGTGGCATGAAACTTCACCTTTAATCACATTTTATACATAACCAATAAGTATAAACTGTCTCAAGATATGAATGCAATGGGGGGGGGGGGGGTTAGATATGGGATGCCCAAAATTTGATCACCTGAGAACCTCGTTAACAATTTTCAAGAACCCCAATAGTGAGCATAAAATTGAACTGATGGCAACCAACTTCACATTAAAAACAGAGGGGAGGGAACTTGAGATTGTACATGCTAATGTGAAAATGGAGCTTCTTATGAAGTCTCTTTAGTGTCTGTATGCCCCACCTCTGTGCTAAAGTTAACAATGGCTATGGACCAGACCATAGAACTTTGTAGCCCATGTCCATGTCTGGTCACATTCTTGCCTTTGTTTCAATTTCTTTTCAAAAGTCTGGCCTTTGGTAGTGAAGCACGATTCCTCAGTTTGAAAGAGAACTTAAAATATTTTGCAAGAGGGAAACACCAGTGTTTCTCTAACAATAGTTATGCAGTTGGACATATGTATGTAATTCAAATCATACTTCCAAAAAAACTCTTTGCTAGACCAAAATTGGCAGCAAACATGTCAAATACCTTTCTAAAAGACACCTTCCTGCAGCCCCTCTATCATGATTGTTTGAAGACTGGATGGTGTCTTGGTGTGTATAAAGGACACAGGCGTTATGAAAAATTGAAAAATTTCAACACACATTACCTAAATAATAAATATTCATAAATAATACCTATGAATAACAAATGAGACAGCCCTTCACAGATACTGTTTGACCTGTATAAGGAACAACAACATTGGCACACGGGTGCTTAGCCTATCTTTGGCCTCTCATATATTTAGGACGGACTAGATTGATTTAGGTTTTTGTTGATTTTTTTATGGGAGGGGTTGTCCTCGATACTAAAAATTGAATTTGTCTTTTCCTTCCTCCACTTTAAGGTTCTTCTCTCATTGCCATGTATTTCAGGAATGGAAGTAGTTAACTCCTTAGTAATCTAATAGGCAATGACTTTTTCAAAATATGATTAGATACACATTATATACAGCTCATTTTGCTCTTCTGACCCTTCAAATACTGGATTCTGTCAGTGTCTGTACACAAGGATAACTTGAGAGCGTGGAGGGGAGGGAACAGGATAGAGAAAGTAACAGGAGGAGGAGGAGGAGGATTCATCCCGTTTAACCCAAATTGGCAAAATGGAGGAAATCTTATGGGAATGGTCATGAGTCAGTCATACAGAGAAGAAAAAGAGCTTTGTAGTATGTTTCCATGGCAGATCAGTCCAGGAATACCGCTGCTGTAGAGCTTCACAGACAACTCCATGAAGCAAACATGGAGAACAGCCCCTGAGGAAAGGATGGGGGAGAAAGAACACCACAAAGGAGGAGAAGATTAAAGCTGTTTAACTGAGAAAAGTGGAAAACAGGTGGCATGAATTAATCATTATTATAAGGGGAGCTGGCACCTGTACTTAAAGGTGATTAATACTTTCCATTGTAAGACCTTGTTCTCAGTTGCTCTTAACTTCTCAAACTTTAACCATTTAGGCTGAAAACTATGTTGCTTTGTCAATATTAAAATTTCTTACTGCCTTTTTATTAAGAAGCTTCATTCCTAAACATAATGGCACTCAGACTTAGCAGGGATCTAATCCAGGAGTCTTTCACTATCACCACAAAATATCCACCCAGGTTTGTCAAAAGAATTATATAATTTAGCAAACAAAATAGAAAGATCAGTGAGGCACTTCTGTTGAATTCTCCCTTTCATACTATAAGAACCAAAAGGCTGGAAACATAAAATTGACAAGAGAAAGAACTTTTTATGCAACACATAATTAATAGGGATGTTAGATAGGGGATAATTGAATAGTCATGTAACCACATGACATTTTAGCGGTTACATGAATATTTGATAGTCCCCAGAGGTGGGGCGATAGCCAGTGTGCTCTTGTATCCACTCCTGGGGAGCCCCCTGCCAGCCCACACTGCTCCCTCCCTATCAGAGGCAGTAGTGCGGGGTGGCATGTGGGAACAGGTCCAGAAGGGGAGCCAGTTTTAAAAGCAGTTTGCTACGCAGACCGGCTTCCACCTGCCACCCTGCACTGTATTAGAGGCAGAAGTGTGGAGTGGCAGCAGCCCCTGTCCACGGGTAGGTGGGGGATCCAAGCTCCCTGAAGCCAAGCTCCAAGCTCCACAGCAGCTTCCCCTGCGCCCCTCCCCCGACACTGCTGCCTCTAGTGTGTGTGGGGGACAGGTGACACCATGAAGACAGTTCAGGGGAGAACCAACTTTTGAGCTGGCTCCCCCCAGCACCAGTTCGTTCCTGACCCATGAGGCAGCAAGGTGGGGGGCAAGTGGGTCCATGGAGCTGGCACACATGGGGAGCCTGCTTGAAAGCCGCTTATTTATAAGCAGCAGTGTGGGAGTGGGTGGGGGAGGCAGATTCGGTGGTCATGAGGAGGCGGCTTTTAAACTAGCTCCTCATGAGTACCTTCCCCCACCCTGTATCTCAGAGGCAGCAAAGGGTGAGGAGTGCAGATAGTCAACAGGATTAACTGATAAGTCCAGGCTTATCAGTTAATCATGTAGTCATCTACACATTGACATCCTGAATACTTAATCTGTGGAACTCATTGATCTGAGGAAGTGGGTCTGGCCCACGAAAGCTCATCATCTAATAAACCATCTTGTTAGTCTTTAAAGTGCTACATAGTCCTGTATTTTGTTTCAGCTACACCAGACTAACACGGCTACATTTCTATCACTGTCTCTGGCTATTATTGAGAGAAAGACCATAATAGGATGCTAAAAAGGAACAGACATTTTATGAGTAATAAAGAATATCTACAGTTACACTAGTTATAAACATAACTATAAGGAATATTAGCACTTGTGTTTAATGATATAAGCCAACTAGTAACTGCCTGAGATTAGAGAGAATCTTTCCCAGTAGTCCTCTTACTGCATAAATGGCCACTATGGATATTTCACATATACCTCTGAAGCAACTGGTATTATCCACTGTTGGAGGATACTGGACTAGCCTGTATAGATATGCCTGATTTAATATGGTAGTGCCTGTGTTCTGTAGGGAAGATAATGGCAGCATAGTAAAAAGTTAATGTGATGTGACTACTGTTGAGAAGAGGCAGTCTAGCAAATACAGCAAAAGATGGCCAGAGAATCATGGTGCCTTCAAGACTATTTATAGCAAGGTTTTACACTATGTTCCCTGTACCATTGGTAGACCTACTTTCCTGAAGAAGTATGCAGAAGAGCATAAAGAGCTTTTAAAGGAACCCTTCTCTTCTGACCTTTCTCACAGAAGAGGGGTAAGAGAATGGGACTCAAACACAGTAGCAAAAGAGATGTAGAGAATCGAGGATACCACATCTATATAGGTTTTGATTTTACCCTTTTATTGGTCTAAATCTGTGTTCCACCATTCCATATTTTTCACCTGCTATTGAAGTTAAAATTCAAGGAGTCCATGTTAATCATTTGGCGGAAAAAGATGATGATTTATAAGATGCCATAAATTGCTTGCATAGTTTAAATGTTTTTACTTGAAGAAAGTCTATTTACATTTTTATTAATTCATAAATATAAATTAGAGAGTCTTTCTTTAATGCAATATCTTTTGTGAGTGTTTGTTTTCCAATGTGTGGTTCATTCTTTTGAGAAAACACAGATTTTTTGAACTAATTCCACCACCTACTGCATCATAGAGGGGTGAACACTTGCCAAAGTCAGCTTCTGACCAACAGTATGTTCGAAATTAATCAAGAAGCAGAGGAATCAAAACATTAAAAAGCCTCAGAAATCACTGCTATGTATTTGAAAGAGAGTGAAATTATTGCAGGACTTTGGCATCGTATATTTTTCTCTAAATTTGTGTGCAACGCTGTTATCTTGTTCTTCCAAGAATGTGTTGATCTCAAATGTAATACAATTACATTTTTGCTTTACATATACCTCTATCCCAAGGGTTGAATTCAGGATGTTTCCTCATTTGCAACTTCATATAGTATTACTAATCTCTGTGATTTTGCATTGGCAAACATTACATATGTATTTTGCCAATAATTGACCGCGATAGAAGTATAAAAATGAAATGCCATGTATTCTCAATGAAGAGGCATATTTTCATCTCAATGTGTAAGGATTTACTCCATGTATCAAATTTAGACTATATCTCATTGTTTATTGACTGAAGTCATGTTTCAAAAGCTGTGAATTAATGTGTATAGTCAAATCTTGATTTTTGCATATGAAATGGAAACCAAATCTAAAGACATGAACCTGTCAGAACAAAATTTAATCTACATTTTTACACGGAAGGGATGAAATTCATAACATGTCTGTAGACTCAACATAATCAATGGTTTCTGTTGATTGACTATATATATTTGTTCTCTCACAAAAGGCATGTATGGGATAGGGCGGTGTAAACCTAGATTAATTAACAAAATATGGAAGTCCATAATGGTTCAAGTGAATATTTCCCTTACTCAGTTTTTTGGGAGGGGGAGAGGGAATTTCCTCCTATTCAGCTGCATAGTTTTTGCATGTAGAAAATCTGAAGTATATTTGATGTTATTTTCCATATTTCATGTTCACGCTGATGAGACTAAATTACACATAATGTATGTATGATGTAAAAAAGACAAAAAAAATCCCTTATACTTTGGTATATACCTGTGTGCAGATTGTGCATATATGAATATGATATAAAAGAACTGTATCCTGGATACAACTTTCAAATATTTATATATAAACAAAACATTGCCCGTAATTAGTATTTGATGCCTTTGTTTTCATCTGTTAACAGCTTTGCATCAATCTATTCCCTTTTTTTTTATTATTCTGCAGTCCCTGGATGGATTTGTATTTGCACTAAACCAAGAAGGAAAATTTTTGTACATTTCAGAAACCGTCTCCATCTATTTAGGCCTATCCCAAGTAAGTAAAAATTTTCGACTTTGTGGTGTAATTGTGTAATACACACTTTCTGCTTATCATTCTTAAAGTAGTCCATTTTGAAATATTTTGCATAAAATACTGAATCCATTACTTAAGGGCTGTGTCTGGTTCACCCAGCGAAGTAATTGAGAAGCATATGTGTTCAGTATTGAATGTTCAGATAAAATAAACTTGGGCCTGAAAACTTTTTGTCACAAAGGATCATTATTAATTTATCGAGAACAAATGAAGTTTCTTTTCTCAGTTGTTTTGAACTTTAAACCTCTGTACCTGGTAGGAAAGGGACACATTAATAGTACTTCCCTTGTGTCCTATTACTGGATGTTTATGGAGTACCCTTTATTATCCTGGGAGCTGACACAATGACAGGGAGTCATTTGGAGTCAAGAAATGCTGAAAAAGACCATTAAAATGTCTTGCAGGGAGGGTTCCAACAAGGACAAATTTTGTAGCCTTCGCAAATGTTCACTAATGTAAAATGACAAATTTATAAAATGCATTATTTTGATTATTTGCAGTTTAATTGCTGACATCTGTTTTTCAGAGGCTAAAAGGGAAGAGAAAGGGAAAAGTTGCTTGTTGCGGCTTATTGCTAATCCTGCTGCATTCAGAGGCTTCTAGCTGAAATAGTTCCGTTCTATTTGGATTCAAAAAATGCAGCAGAGAGTTTTTGCATGATGATTTGCCAAGTAGGATAATCTACTTCTAGTAGAGTCACCCTGAGGAGATAAAAACTGAGATAATGTTTGTGTCTTCTCTTTTAAATGGGGATCCATCGTGAACTTGTTGCTTGAGTAAGTTGGCACAGCTCAGAGGAGGGAACTATTAGCATTGGAAGCTTTCAAAAGCTGGTAATTTTGCTGTGCCCCAGCTAAATTAAGAATGAGACTCTAAAGTAGTGAGAGAGATTTTAAGGTTTGGTGCAGAAAAAGATCAAATTTAAATATTATCTGAAGAGAAGCAACATAAGAATTATTAATTTCTCAAAAAACATGCAAGCAATAGGCGATAATATGTACATTAATTGTCTTTTGTGGAAGGTTTATCAAACCAAATGATAGAAATAGAAACAGAGCTATTATTAGTTCTTGTCTCTCATTAAAGTCCTTAGTTTGTAATGGACTTTAATCCTTTCCTTGATCTGTTTGGGCATCAGTATCAAAGATATGAGATACTGAAATTGGTGCCACCAACAAGTTGGTAAAGCAATAAAGAATCAGAACTTTAATGTTGTTATTGTCTTAAGCCCATATTAATCTGTTTTATGCACACTATCCAACAAAGTTTAATAAGCCAATAAAGAAAAAGGATGAATCGTTAGTTTAAGCAGGTAAATGCTAATTAGGGAACTCCTGAAAGGCATCCATTATACACTAGCTTAAAACAAATTTTACAGCCCTGGTTAGTGGTGTAATCCAAATTCTGTCAAGGCAACTGCATTTTCTGTAATTGAGATGTGTATGTTTGCTTTGCATAACAGATGGCTCTGTATGCTTAGACTGATAGCTAGGAAAATAATAATTGCATTATTCTGGCCAAAAGAATATTAGCTCTTGGGTTTTGGCCATTTCAGTCAGTCCTCCTGCCAGCACAGCATATGCACATATATGGATTGGATTTTCAAGGAAATTGATGCATCTGGAATAGTGTGGCCATCTGAAATATCATCTGTTAAAGAAAAATTTGGCTTTAACCCTATGCTAGTCTCTTGTAAAAGCATTTTCTTCCACTGCTTTTTAACCGCATTAATTGGTAAGATTCTTCTTATTCTGAAACTTGTGTCAAGTTGTTGAGACATTATACTTCAAGTGAATAGGTGAAAAATGCAATTATTATTTTTATTATTTGTGTGACTTAATACATAAGACTTTAGTTTATGGACCAGAACGCTATATTAGGTTCTGTACAGATACAGAACAAAAAAGCCATTCCTATAGTAAGTTGAGGGCTTTGAGGATTACAGGGGAGATGGGCTGGTATGGGAGGGGCCCTGGCATGGGACATGGCCCTCCACAGTCACCACACTTGCTCTGCTTCCTTGCAGCTTCCATCATCATGGAGAGTGTGAGGGAACCAAATGCTATTGCTGGCACGACAAGACACCCCCCCCCCCCCAGATAATTCCTGAGGCCAGGACACTCAGGGGATCCAGGGGGAACAGAACGGCATGGTGGTGGCAGGAAGAGGCAGGCTTGTGGTATGAGTGTGGGTATGTCCCTTCCAGGTTTCTTGGGCTAGACTGTAAATTTGATCTGGCCATGAGTTTGAGACCTTCCCCACCAGCCAGAGGAATGCAGGCTGGTGGTGAAGTACTAAGAAACAGTGAGAAACTATTGATCAGCATGATTGGATGCGGTCTCAGAACATCAGTAGCCCAACCATTGTCACATTTTTTGTAGGCTGAATGGAACAGTAGGGTTTTGAGGAAGGTGTTGAATGAAGACAAGTTAGATTTGCACAGGTTAAAGGGAAACTCTCACAAGCATGAGGAGCATTGTGGGGAAAAAGCACAAAGGTACATGTTAGAAAATGTAACAAGTGGATGATGGAAACTGGCATCCTGATCAGATCAGAAGTGATGTTAACATGTCTATCGCAGATGAAAGGTAATGGCAGGATAGGGATAGACCATGAAAGGCCTTGTAAGTGGAGACAAGTAGCTTATGTTTGATTTGCTCAAGAAGGGAAAGCCAATGGAAAGATTGCCTGAACACCTTACAGTGTTTGTCATAAAACATCTCTTTCCATTTACCAATCAAGGTATCAGTAAAATATTGTGTTGAAGATTCAGTCTCAAGATTGTGGACTTCCACCACTATAATAAGTGAAATCTGCTGTGGGCCTTTGGATTACCCACTAAAATGTGACCAGTTCTAGTTGATGTCCTCACCAATCTTTGCTTAGGACATTTGTACTTTCCCGTCCCTAACTACATAAATGTCGTATGCATTGTATACATTCTTTCCACATTTTTTCAGTTGCCTTCCTGTAAATGCTGTACTATCTTACAGATGCATAACTAGCAGTAGCAAAAGGAGAACTGTAATCATGTATACTAAATAACCATTCATATACTTTATTTATTACAAAGAGCTGATTGGCAAAAATAGCCATGCAAAAAATTCTCAATATACAAAAGGAAATGCTAATATGTCACTACAGTGATTTCAAAATAATCCAAAAGTGAGGAAGCCACTGTGGTGTGGTATGTTATGTCATTGAATTGTGAGATGTGATAAAGCTAGCAAGAACAAGCATTAATGGGAAACCACATACGGTATCGTGCCTCCAATTTTTTACATTATAGAACTACAGAAATGCAGGCCTGGAAAAGGATCTTGAAAAGTCATCAAAACCTTGTCTACCTTTGCATGTTTTGTTACCAAAACCTGCCTTTAGGCAATAAAACACTGAGAGTGTTTACACTGCAATGCGACTTTTGTTGAGAAAAACACTCAGTTTTGATGACAAAAAACTTCCACCCTTGTGAGAGACTTTTATCTTTTTCCCTCCCTTTCTTGCCATCAAAGAGCCATTGTTGACTCTGCTATTTGTTTTGTTGAAAGAACTTGCTTCCACCACTATCCCACAATGCCTGTCTTGATGGCTATGCTCAGTGTTTTGTGATCTCTGCTGCCTTGCAGGCATGCACCACTCCTTTTCAAAGCTCTGGGAAGTATCTGACAGCTGAGTGAGCTGTTTCCTTTAGGGAAAAAACTAAAACAAATAATTGGAATGCTTCTGTTCTACTTCTGCAGCTGGGAGGGCTGAAAAGACTGCTGTGCTACTTTGATATTCCTCAATATAGAGAACTCAGAGCTACTAGGGAATCCAAGGAAGCACTGGGATCAGCTTTCCACAACACTGCAATGTGGGATACTTACCCACATTGTTTTGCTCTGTCTGTCAACAGAAGAGTTAGCAGTGTAGCTATGAAAAGTTGAGAATGGGAGGCAGAAAAACTAATTTGACCGGTTTTCACTTTTGGCAAATTTTGCATATCAACATCACAATTATCGTCAAAGCTTCTCAATGTAGACATAACCCAAGTTTATTACCTTCCTGAGGCAGGACAAATTAAATGCAGACCATCCCTGATAGAGCAACCTGTTCTTAAAAACCTCCAATGATTGGATCATTCAAGCTCCCCTGGAAGCATATTTGAGAGCTTGCCTACCCTTATACAAAGTGCTATAAGGTAAATATTGCTTGATTCCTCCTTAAGGCTAGCTTAAGCTAGATTTGTGTAGAATGCACCCTTCCAGACACTTTTGAGAGTTCTAAAGTGTTCCATAATGTACATTCTGAGGTTCTGCAGTTGATTCCTCTTCCTGAAGTGCTGGTCTACAAGTTTTATTTTAATGTCTAGTGCTGCTTTGCTTGCAGTACTTTGTTTTGTTTCTTTTTGTCTTTTTTATTTAATGTGATTGAAGATTAAGTAGCTATTTTTTTTGTTTGTAGAAATAGACAGAAAAAAATGTCATCTCCAGTTAAAAGAAAACAGTATTTTGACCCAATTTCAAAGGATGAATGTAGAGTTTTTTCCAAGAGCCCAGCTTTTGTCTTTTGTCTTTTGAGAGGCATTGGTGCAATATCAGACACATAGAAGAATATAATTTGTTGGGCAAAAGTCAGCATGTTTCTGTAAAGAGAAATCATGTCTTATTAATCTATTAGAGTTCTTTGAAGAGGTCAACAAACATGTGGATAAGGGGGATCCAGAAGATATTGTATACTTAGATTTCCAAAAGCCTTTGACAAGGTCCCTCACCAAAGGCTCTTACATAAATTGGGTTGTCATGGGATAAGAAGGAAGATCCTTTCATGGATTAAGAACTGGTTTAAAGACAGGAAACAAAGGGTAGGAATAAATGGTACATTTTCAGAATGGAGAGGGGTAACTAGTGGTGTTCCCCAAGGGTCAGTCCTAGGACCAATCCTATTCAACATATTCATAAATGATCTGGAGAAAGGGGTAAACAGTGAGGTGGCAAAGTTTGCAGACGATACTAAACTACTCAAGGTAGGTAAGACCAAAGCAGACTGTGAAGAGCTTCAAAAAGATCTCACCAAACTAAGTGACTGGGCAACAAAATGGCAAATTAAATTTAATGTGGTTAAATGTAAAGTAGTGCATATTGGAAAAAATAACCCCAAGTATACATGTAACACGATGGGGGCTAATTTAGCTACAACTAATCAGGAAAGAGATCTTGGAGTCATCGTGGATAGTTCTCTGAAGACGTCCACGCAGTGTGCAGCAGCAGTCAAAAAAGCAAACAGGATGTTAGGAATCATTAAAATAGGTAGAGAGAATAAGACGGAGAATATCTTATTGCCCTTATAGAAATCCATGGCACGCCCACATCTGGAATACTGTGTACAGATGTGGTCTCCTCATCTCAAAAAAGATATACTGGCATTAGAAAAGGTTCAGAGAAGGGCAATTAAATGATTAGGGGTTTGGAATGCGTCCCATATGTGGAGAGATTAAAGAGACTGGGTCTTTTCAGCTTGGAAAAGAGGAGACTAAGGGCAGATATGATAGAGGTATATAAAATCATGAGTGGTGTGGAGAAAGTGAATAAGGAAAAGATATTTACTTGTTCCCATAATATAAGAACTAGGGGCCAGCAAATGAAATTAATGGGCTGCAGGTTTAAAACAAATAAAAGGAAGTTCTTCTTCACACAGCGCATAGTCAATCTGTGGAACTCCTTGCCTGAGGAGGTTGTGAAGGCTAGGAATATAACAGGGTTTAAAACTAGATACATTGATGGAGGTTAA
The DNA here is from genome assembly GCF_052426305.1 of Pelodiscus sinensis. Classification (NCBI taxonomy): domain Eukaryota; kingdom Metazoa; phylum Chordata; order Testudines; family Trionychidae; genus Pelodiscus; species Pelodiscus sinensis. Next base: position 49,319,200 of record NC_143056.1, on the reverse strand, counting down.
GTTCATAAATGGCTATTAGCCAATATGGGTAAGTAATGGTGTCCCTAGCCTCTGTTTGTCAGAGGGTGGAGATGGATGGCAGGAGAGAGTTCACTTGATCATTACCTGTTCAATTCACTCCCTCTGGGGTACCTGGCATTGGCCACTGTTGGCAGACAGGGTACTGGGGTAGATGGACCTTTGGTCTGACCCAGTATGGCCATTTTTATGTTCCTATGTTAATAAAAAGGATGCTGATGTGAAAAGTAAGATTAATAGTAATGACATTTGATAATATTAATATATTGAGAGCTGGTCTGGGGTTGATGATAATGAGGTTACTTGTTACGATGTCTGGGGCTACTTCAATAATAAATAAAAAAATGTAAGAGCTACTCTTTCAACATTGTAACGTATGTACATTGCATATTGACACAAAAAATATAGTTTTGGATTTTAAACAGTTTGTGCTGTGTTTATACAAGAGTGTACGTGCCTAAATCCTGGAATCTTACCCCACTGGGATTCACAAAAAACCCTGCTCACCTGCCCCCAATTTGTATGGGTGCCTAGCATTACTTGGTACCTAAAAAGGTTTGCAGTAAATGTTCCTTAGGCCTCTCTTTTACTGCTTCAGAGCACACTCACTGCAGCCCCATGTTAGACACCCAGTCCCATGTTTGTGCCTAAACCCCAGAATGATGCACAAATTGGTGTTCCTCAGCCTATAGGGCTCCATCCTGTTAGCATGCTCAGCCCTTATCTAGTGGATTGGGCTCTTTCACAGGAGTTCACACAGAATAACTGGGAGGAGGAGGCACTCCCTGAGAGCCTTTAGTGCCATGGCTAGGGAACTCACCTTAGAGGTAATCTCTCCCAGTTCAAATCCCAGGTGGAGGAGGGTCTTCCATAACTGAACTGACAAACCAGGTGAGTATACTAACTACTGGGCTAACAGTTATGAAGGAGCGTGTCCTTCCACCACCCTCTGCCTTCTTGCTAAAAGCACCTCACACCAGGATATGGTTTACTGCTAAGAATCCCAAGCAGATGAAGGTGTTTCCTTGTAGCCCAAACTAAGGCACTCATCTCTCAGAGATGTGCTAGGCTTAACATACACTCCTTGGCTTTGCACCTCCCCTTGGCTAGCTCATGCAAGAAGCTCCTTGCATGCTGGCTTTTGAGAATCCTTTTCTAAGGTGCTTCTCTCTTCCTCTTCATTGTATTGAAAACCTAGGTACTGCACTTAGGCTTTGTGAATTACACTGATTTTCTAGACCCCTATGTTTCTTGGTGAGTCTAGCTTGGGGTGGGAAACCTACAGCCCACAGGCAAGATCCGATCAGTGGCTTCCTTTTATCTGGCCCACAAGGCTTGGAACTCCCCCCACTTTCCCCTGCCGCAGTGCAAATTGGCACTGTCACTCTAGTCATGTGGAGATACACCAAGCTGGTTCCCTGCTGCGATGGGGGAGCATTGGACCTCACAGGCTGGATCAAGGGAAGCAAGGGTCAGCATCCAGCCTGTCGGGTGAGGAAGTGACTCTACATGCTGCCATTACCCCTCTTCCCCTGGTCTTTGTCCCTGCACTGCTAGCAGACTCCAACCCCGTCACTCCCATTGGCCAGGAAACCCAGCCTTTCACCTAGAGCTGTGCCAGGTAGCACCTCTGCCACCTACAGACCAGACACCACATCCCCAGCTCGCTCCTGCACCCTACCTCCCATCCAGATCCCACAAACCTTGCCCCCCTCTGCACCCTACCTCCCATCCAGACACCTACCCCCAGCCCTCTCATGCAGAACCCAGCCTGTTCCTGCACCCTGCCTCCTGCCCGAATCCCTCAGCCCCACCTTCAGCCCATTCCTGCATCCTCCCTCCATCCTTCACGCCCAGACCGCTTCTGCACCCTACCTTCCACCCAGAGCCTAGGATCCACAAAATTTACTAGCCCAGGGGAGAATCTCTGAGCCTAACCACTTCCTCTCATGTGTTTAGAGTGCAAGGGGGGCTCTGGCACCTTCGGTTGCATGAGTAAGGTGAGTGTGTCTTTTTCTTTCTGCTTATCAGGCGGGGATCATGTCCATGAGGTTTTATATTTGTTTTTGTTTTTTCCTTCTCATTAGCTCCCGACTGATTTTTCTGTGGGTTGGTAGACCCCGAGCCAAAAAAGGTTCCCCATGCCTGGTCTAGCCCTTTATCTTCAGGGTAGTGTCAACCATGGATTTAATGTTACTTGGTTTGCTTCTTCCAAAGCAGCTCACTCTAGAATGGAATTGAGAGCAATGGCAGTTTCAGAGAACATTTGATGCACATTTGTGCTAGACAGAAAGAGATACTGTAGTAGGAAACTAACGTTTTAAAAGTTCGAAGAAAAAGGCTAAATTTTATAGGCCATATGCTCAGCTTGTGTAACTCTGTATGGTAGGGTTGCCTGATGGTCTCCCAAAAAAATACTGAACACATGGGCTAAAAATTTGTTGAGCAAAAAAAACCCTACCTAAACCGAACACACATCCTGTGTGGCTACTACAAAGAGCTACCAAGCTACGAACAAAGGGGGGGGCAACCATGGGTAGGAAGGTGACTCCCCCATAGCCAGGTCTTTGGTTGTCTCGGTAGGAAGAAGCAGAAATTCCACCTCAGTCAGTTTTGGCTGAGAGTCAATGGAAGACGCCTAAACACAACTGCAAAGCACCTGCAGGGTTCTCTCCTGGACTACGGCGCCAAAATGTGCTTGAACAGTGCCCAGGAGCAGGGACACAGCTTCTCTTCCTCCCCAAGGCATCACTCCTCCTCAGATGCCATCAGCTGAGGGCTCCCAATGCCGATTGCGCCCCGCCTCCCAGCCACTCCCCCTGCTCCCGCCTGACTTCTGCATGCTACCACAGGCTCCCAGTGCCAATCGCGGCCCTGCTGCCCAGCCTGGGACTTCCTCTGGTTGCGTGCAGAAACCTGGCGGAGGTGGGGGGGAGTGGCTGTGACTCTGCCTGCCTCCCAGCCATTCCCCCCGCCACCACCAGGCTTCCGTCTGGCGCCCAGCTGGAAAAGCAGAAAATACCGGACATTGCACATATCCGGTATTTTCTGAATGTTTTTACCGGACAGAGGGTGCAAAAACTGGAAGAATACTGGACACGTGGCAACCCTATGCATGGTTCCATTAATATTTAACCCTGTGCTCAACATTGTATAAAGTAGCCCAGAAACTGCAGTATACACCTTTAGACTCATGATTATTTAGAAGCTTTTAGCACATGTTTACAAGGGGGTTTGAAGATTGGGGGAAGAGGGTGGAGTTGTATGGAATTATTAACAGCAGCACAACACTTAAGGAAAACTTCTGGCCCCACTGACGTCAATAGTACACTCCCATTAACTTCAGGGATGCAGGATTTTATTCCTGGAATAGATGATTGTGCTCAGAAGCAGAAATAAAAAAGCACCAAAAGCACCTAAAAAGTGGCTTAGCAATGGGTACCAGCCACTTTTCATATTAGTGCAGCACATCTGCATCCCGGTTGCAAAAATCCTCAGCACGGCCAGTTCTGTTTGTCTGTCTAGCCCACATGGCAAATCCAGCAGACAAGTTGAAAAGCCAAGAAACTACTGTTCTTTGAAAATAAACAACTGATTTTCTTGAATTATTAATAGCATGAGAACAGATTTCAAATGTACATGCCTAATTTAGTCACCAGATCCCACATCTGGACACTCAAATGGGCACTCAGACACTCAAATAACTATTTAAGGCCTCTAAATGACAATGTGAATATTTAAATCTGGGATTTGTGTGGGTAATTTAGGTGGCTACATTTAAGAATTGGTCCACAGTATGTTTTATCTTTGAAATGAATAATTCCTGCTTAAAAGAAAAAATACATCTAGAACGAAAAATAGGAAACTAACAGAGTTTTAAGTTTTTGGTATTGTTAAAAACCATGATAGGCCAACAAGCTGGCTAAGCCTCTTCTCATTTTCCTGAAACAAGCTCTCAGTTATCTCCTACTGACGGCAATATTTTGCTTGTGTATTATGGATTACCTCCCTTCTGTTTTCTTTCTGTAAAGTCCAGACTTTAAAATAATAAGATATTTCCTACCTTAGCGTCAAGCTTCCCGGCACCCAGACAGGGTTGCAAATTAGCCTGTTTAAAGAAAGCTCTTTAAAAGGGAGTGGTGCAGCTGCACATATCGCAAGAGATAATAGAGGTGAGGGGGA